>NC_089587.1:158396433-158603846 GCF_019320115.1 Miscanthus floridulus
GCAACATTGCATATTTATCCAATTCAATCAACTCATATGCACTCAAATAAAATGATCAACAAGATATATACCTTGGTTAGCTCATGATCATCCAACTAGCAAGCTTCAACTCAAATAATTTTTCAAGCCATCAAATAATCCAATAAATCACCACAACTTGAATATGACACTTGTATGTTGATAGCACTTGGACTTCACTTAATTTTCACTTGGCATTGGGTTTGGATGTGCACTAAGCTTTATAACCTGACTCAATATGTGATGAACAATGTGAGATCAATTGAATCAAGCCTCCAATGCCATGGTACCTAGAATCATTCATCCACTTTTTGATGGTACCCAAACTAGTTTGGGTCCTCTCAAGTTAGGTGCAACATACTTAGGCATAGCCTTAGTATGAATAGCGGGATGTTTTGCAATTGCAACCAATGGGGTACCATTGCCATCCTTTCTAAGCACATTATTATCAACAATTGAAATAGGCTTAGAATTGTTACCTAGGGGACATGAATGTGCCATGTGTCCCCTTTCCCGGCATGAGTTAGCACTTTCTCTT
Source organism: Miscanthus floridulus (assembly GCF_019320115.1). Classification (NCBI taxonomy): domain Eukaryota; kingdom Viridiplantae; phylum Streptophyta; class Magnoliopsida; order Poales; family Poaceae; genus Miscanthus; species Miscanthus floridulus. The sequence continues at coordinate 158,396,990 of NC_089587.1, forward strand.
TGATTGAGCCTTCTCTTCCTTGCTCATGTGGTGCTTCCCATTGCCTTGCCTCTCATGGATTGCTTGATCCTTCTTCTCAAGCTTGGTAGGACACTTAGAGGCAAAGTGTCCTATATTTCTACACTTGAAGCACTTGATGTGAGCATTGACTTTCTTCTCATCTTGTGTCTTGCTCATCATCTTGGCACCTTGAGTTTGCATTGGATGCCTTGCCTTTCCACCCCTTCTTATTTTCTTCTTCTTCATCATCAAGTCACCACCATCTTTATGATAGATCTTGACTTGCTCTTGGGGTGTCTTCTCTTGCTCAACTTGTGGCTTTGGTTGAGGCTTTACATGTTGCTTCACCAATTGCTTGGTTGGGCACATTAAGGTAAGATGACCCCAAGTGCGGCACTTGAAGCACTTCACATGCTTGAGCCTCTCTTCTTCTTTCTTCAACTTGAGCTTTTCTTCATTGGGGCAACCATTTGCAAGATGTCCCACTTCATGGCATTTGAAGCACATGAAATGAGAGAGCCTCTCCTTTTCTTGCTTCTTTATCTTTCTTTCTCTTTTTCTTTCGCCCTTAGTCATGCTCTTCTTGTTGAAGCCGATGCCACACTTGTCACCATAGCTTCTTTGAGTCTTCAACATGTGCTCAAAGGTGACTTTTGAGTTGTAGCACCTCTCTAACTTGTTGCTCAAATTCTTCACTTCATTTTTGAGCTCATTATTCTCCTTCAAAAGATTAGTCTCACAAGACATAGAAGTAGAACAAGCATCTATATGTGAAGAGCATGGCATATCTAATAAATCATCACAAGAGGTGGATACATGCTTCTTGCCTACATCACAAGGGTTAGCAACATTTTGCAATTTATCATTTGATCCATGTGATGAGCTCTCATTATTTTTAAGTTTCTTTATAAACACTTTAATGAGAGATGCAAGTAGTGTCTCATGATTCAATTTTAGCTCACAATGTGAAGATTTAAGAACATCAAGTAATTTCTTATGTTCTTCACAAGAGTTCTTTAGAAATGAGTTTTCATTTTCCAATTTCATTGTTTTAGCTTTCTCATTTTCTAAAGACATGGTCAGTGCTAGCAAGTCTACTCACAAGCTCATCATATGAATCAACATGATCAACCACATTATCATTTGATACCTTGGTGTCACCTTGTGACATGAAACAATGTGGTATAGTGGATGGGCTTGTAGTAGCATCACAATCATGACTCGAGCATGAACCATCATCACCATCAAGTGTGCATGGGGTAGGATCACCATGTGCATCACTTGAGGCATCACCATCAATCTTGTCAAGTGATTTTGTGGTAGCATCATCATCATCATCACTTGACCATGAGGTGGAGCAATCTTCCACAATTACCGAATTGTGGCTATGTTCAACATCCTCATGTGCCTTATTCTTGGGCTCATCATCATCATCGAAGACCGTCCCATACTTCTCATTGAGATAACTCCAAATCTCATGAGCGGTCTCCATGTTAATGATCTCACCAAATATGCTATCATCCAAAGATCTATACATGATGTCAATAGCTTGGGTGTCGAGATCTAGGCATTTCTCTTATGCTTGAGTTAGATTATTTTCATCAACCACATGAGAAAAGCCTACATCTATCATCCACCACATTTGAGGGCAAATAAACTTGAAATTGCATATCATCCTAATTTTTCCACCGTGCAAAGTGTGTGCCATCAAAAATGTGTGGACAATCACCATCTAGCCCATAAGTCACCATCCTCTTGGGTCAGTGAAGACCACAAATGAGAGACCTCGGCTCTAATACCATGTGTAGGGTCAAGATGGCAGACTAGAGGTGGGGTGAATAGTCCTTTCTAAAACTTAATCGCACCGGCTAACTGAAACAAGTGCGGAATTAAAACTATTGGTCTAGCCAAGACTACACCCCTCTATCTATGTTCTCTAGCACCTTGCAAAGATCCTAATTAAGCAACAAAGGTGCCAAGCTAGCTAGAGCTCACCTATCCAATTGTAGGAGCAAGGTCACACAAACCTATGCCACTAGTATTTTGCACACCAGGGAGCTCCTACACAATTCTAGTAAGCAAAAGCACAAAGATCCTAAGCTCACTAGCAATGCTCAATAACAAGCCAACCAATGCCAAATTAGAGAGCGCAAATACTTAGCTACACAAACTAAGCAATATGACTAACAAGGTTACACAAACCAAATTAGCCACGCAAGGGAGCTACTTCTATGCCACACAAGCAAGAAGGTAACTAGTGAGCTACACAAGCTAACTAATTACAAGAGCAACTACACAAGCACAATGTATATGAAAGTAATTACAAGCTTGTGTAAGGGGATTGCAAACCAATGGGAAGAACAATGTTGACACAGTGATTTTTCTCCCAAGGTTCATATGCTTGCCAACACGCTACATTCCCATTGTGTCGACCGCTCACTTGGTGGTTCGGCGGCTAATTGGCATCACTCGCCAAGCCTGCATATCGGGCACCATAAGAACCTACCTTGAAAGTGAGGGTAGCTCAATGACATGCTCAACTAGAGTTGCTCTTCATGGCTCCCATGGGGCGAGCACAATGTCCCTTACAAAGCTCTTCTCCGGAGCACCGCACAACCTTCTTGCAGGCTTCGACAGAGACCACTACCAAGCCGTCTAGGAGGTGGTAACCTCCAAGAGTAACAAGAACCACCGGCTTACAAGATGACCACCTAGTGCCACTCGATGCAACCTCATGATGCAATCGCACTAAGAATTGCTCACTCACTTGTTCGGATGAACACTATCAAGCTCAAGTGAGTTAGAGGGCTCCCAAGCACACCTACACAAGCCACCAAGGCTCAAGGGCGCTCAATGTTTCTCTACACCTTGCCAAAGGCTGAACAAGAGGCTATTTATAAGCCCCCACATGAAAAGAGTCATTGTACCCCTTCACTAGGCACAACTCAGGGCGACCGGATGCGCAGGTCCAAGTGTCCGGATGTGATGGTCCCTACATCCAGTCACTGTACCGCCTCCACGTGGCACTAGCCATTTGAAATAGAAGTTGTCGCCAATGGCTACCTCACGCGTGTGCCTTCATCCATAGATTGGACGTGCTGCTTAGCTTGATTGGACTCACCACACCACAGCGTCCAGTCAACAATAGAGAGCTCCTAGAGCCTCCAAAACATGACCAGACGCATCCGTTCACATGTGGCTAGACGCACAAGTGCATCTGATCCTCTCTGGCCTCTCACACCGGCCTACATCAGTGTACAGTCAGCAACCACCGGATGCGGCCCCTGCGCGTTAGGTCACTTTCAACGCCAGTGTCTAGTCGAAGACCGAAGCCTACGCCTTCACTGCCAAGCATGATCGGACGCAGCAGGTCCCCTCGAAAGCCAGCGTCTGGTCACCTCTAGTGACCACTTATCGCCTCTGTTTCTTCACCAAGTTGATCCAATTCAACTCCAACTTCTTTTCCTTTGCAAATGTGCCAACACCACCAAGTGTACACCACCATGTTCATGTGTGGTAGGATTTTCACAATCATTTTTCAAAGGATTAGCCACTCAACTTACCACGCCACTCAATCCTAGCAACGATGCAAAGTTAGATCACTCGAGTGGCACTAGATGACCGATATACAAACAAGTTTGCCCCTCTTGATAGTATGATCATCTATCCTGAACCCGGTCATAAACTTCTCTACACACCTATAACCGGTGAAATTAAATGCCCTAGGTTATACCTTTGCCTTGTGCATTCCATTCCATCTCCTCCAATGTCGATGCAACACATGCACCAACATGATCAACAATGATATGATCCACTTTATATCATCATGTGATCATATTGGTTTATTGATCTTGACTTCACTTGCTCTTCATCATTGCCTTGGTCCATTGGCGCCAAGTCATCACTCAACTTGCCGTTCACACTTGCAACCGGTCCATCGAGCCAAGTCATGTCTTGATCTTCTCCACCTTGATCACATGACTCAATGTCATGTCTCATGTGCAATGAGCTCCTTCATCATCACATGTGTGAGCTTTGCAACATCTCCGAGCCATTTCCACCTACATGGCATATGTTGCTCACACATATGTACCTGTGGACTAATCACCTGTGTATCTCACATAAACACAATTAGTCCACCTAGGGTTGTCACTCAATTACCAAAACCAAACAAGGACCTTTCAAAAGGTCAATGGAATAACAAGTTATATTCTTGCTTGGATTACTTTGTTAAGTGAATGAGAACTTGTGAAGTCAACCAAACCTTGCAACCTTCCTCAAACAACTCAAATTAAACTCATGAACAAAAGTTATGAAAGGTTCATGTTCAGCAAGTGTCAAGAAGGGGCTTCAATGGACCAAAAAGAATCATTTAAGCTTTATCGAGATGCTACTTTGACCAAGATAAATAAGTGGCTTATGTACCAATTCTGGGGTCTGACCTTTAATAAAAGTTATAGTTTGAGTGGAGTACAATGAACTTCATTTTTGGAGCATACCCTGAATTAGCATGGAAACAAGTCAAATAGAGGCTCAGAGATTTAATCTGCTACTGCTTTTCTCCCTACTCAAAATAATTCTAAGATTACATGGCAATAAGTGTTGACATGTCACATTCTCGTGTTTTTGTGAAGCAACTTGAATTGGTCCAAGAATAAGAGTTGGAGCTAATTCCATTGGAGAAGGTCTGGGAAGAAGTTGGATCAAGTTTGACCATGTTTGGACCAAGTAATTGGAGCTTAAGCAGAACAAGGCTTAAACCTCGTCAAGTCACTGACAATGTCAATTTGGGGTTTAATTAGCCGCTAATATAGGACTCTAATGATAGTACACCATTAATAGGGATGGGAGATCAGCCAGAGAAGAGTAACTCTACTATAGCACCCTGAGATCCGTTTCTCAACTGAATATGCCAAAATTTGGACCCAAAGTCGTGCTAAACCGTGCCCGCAACGTGTTCGTCGTTTTGGCTACATGGCATCCATGCGTGGGTAGTGCCCCCACCTCCTCCTGCCAGCATTGTTGCCTCAATGGGGAGCTCACCCAAGTGCGTTGTCTGGCTTCGCACTCTCCACAGCTCACCCTGTCAATTGCTCTGGCCCTGCTATGCTCGCTCTCCCCTGCTCCCTTCCTCACTTTGCAGCCAGAGCATGGACGTGACTGCCATGGCTGCTGGCCAAGCAGAGCTCTAAGCTACCACCACCACTCCCTACTCTCCTCCACCCTAGCGGGCCACTCTAGCACCACCACCGAGCCTGCCTCCGACTCCATGACCACCTCTCCAAACCCTAGCCTGAGTTCAACCGCTGGCCATCGTCATTTTTAGGCGCCGGTGCCACCTGCTGCCATGGCCAGGCTATGGCTGGCTATAGTCGGCATAGTCAAGGCCAGGCGTGGCCACGTCCAAGCCAGGCCGACCCTTCTCTGCCACCGTCGGATGTTTTCCCATCGGGTGCCGACCTCCCCGACATTCTCGCCCACCGCCCTACTCTATTTCCCATCGAGAAGAAGAAGAGAGCGAGTAAAATGGAAATAGAAACTCTTTTGTGGTTCCAGATGTGAAACCCTACACTCATATGAATAGTGCCACTCAGATCCAAAAAAGTTCAGGGCCTTAGCTGAGAAAGTGTTTTCTTTTATCTGTTAAACTTTGAAAATACATAGTAATTCATAGAAAATCATAAAATAGTAAATGTTTGGAATCCTTGTGAGTAGATCTATGCAGTGAAGCTATAATATAGCATGTTTTAGTAGAAAGTTTTTGCTGTAGATTTATATTTATGCTTTGTTAGGGTTTTCTGTTCTTAAATCATATCTGCTGTTGTATTGCTCCAATTGAAGTGAAATTTTTGTGCTAGGCTATTAATGTGATGCTTGTGCCATGGTAAAAATTTTAGGTTTATTGGATGTAGTATGACTAAGATTTTGATTTAACTTGTTTGGTGATTGTTAAATGGTTTATAAATAATATACATGTGTAAAAATAGAAAATGTGGTTCCACAACCTTTGTATGATGTTGTTGTGACCTATGGAACATTAATATAGCCATGTGTTTACAGAAAATAGTCATCCATAGATTTATCTTGCTCTCACATGCTTATTGCAATAAAAACTTGTTTTCAGTCATAATAATTAATCTACTAAATCTGAGCATGTAAGATTTGTACAGTAGTCATGTTTTGATAACATCTCCCACACATAAAAATCTCAGCTCTAAATGAGATGTTTACAACGTCACCTATATTTAATATACAGTTTTTTATATATAAAGGATTAGTGAATGCTTAATAGTGAATAAGCTTTTGAATGTCTCTTGTGATGTTTCTAATAGTTGTGTTGAATGGTATGTTGTTGAATTGTGTTGATTTTGGTTTGATCTTTTAGATACATGGGTGTATGCTCTCTTGTTAATATGACAACTAAGAAATATGTGGCTTATGCAAGTTTCTAGTCTTTGCTTTAACCCTTATTTTAATGTGTGCTATATGTATGTTAGTGAATGTTTGTATGTTAATAAGATCAGCCCCTAAATCACCTTGGGGGTGAGTCACTCTCCTTTATATGATATCATGTTTGCTAATTAGTAAACAAGTGCCGATAGAATAAACATGAGAAATGAACATCACTATGTAACCTCCCTGTTTTGAAGATGTGTTAATATGCTTTTCATGATAGCCATGGCTAATGATAATTTACTATGTTTGTAGTAGTTTGTGAGCCATGTAATTAGTTATAGAATGTGATCTTGTTGTTGAACCAAGTGAAGAACTTGGTTACATGTGTGCTGTTTGGCTGCTAGAGCAGTTTCTGTTGTGATGATAATTTCGTGTTGATAATGATGTTTTCTGTAGATTTGTTGAATACAAAAGTTGTATCTAAGGTACTTATATTGGTTTTACTAAAATTTTATGATTTTAGGACAACAAGTCTGAGAGTTATAGATTTTACAAATGCCCTGTTAGGTTTTGTCTGTGTTCTAAACTGTGTTGCATTGTTATGCCTTTTTACTAAGATAACCCTCGAATCATCTTTTGATGTAAACTAAATAGTTGTACTTTTCATAAGCTTTATAGAATGTTAAAGAACACTCTTTTTGGTGGTCTAGAACTCTAGATATAGATGTCTAAAGTTGAATGCTAGAATCTGTCCAAGTCTGGACAGATTTGCTTCTTCATGTTGTTTGGTCTTGTTAACTATTGAATCATCTTGATATGATAATAATAAAGTTATATATAACTTAATAATCTTTCCAGAAAGTTAATAATCATGTTTGTTGGATGTCTAGAACTTCAGATATACATTTCTGAAGTTCATGTTAATTTTCTGTCCTTGCTATGCAGTTCTGCTTCCTTGTGGTTTTCGACCTAGTTAACTAATGAATCAGCTCTGGGTTTAAATAACAAAGTTGTATATAATTTCTTAATATTTCTAGAAAGTCTAAGATCACCCTTGTTGGATATATAGAACTCCAGTTATGAGTAAAAGAAGCAGCCGCTGTGCTGCTGTCTAGATTCTGTGCATGTTCTTAAGTTGATTGCTATAACTTGCTCTTGTTTTGGTTAAAAATGTTTAGTTAATTCTTGATTGATGAATGCTTGCAATAGCTGAAACTTAAGTTGACTTATGTGCCATGCTTGATGCGCTTGCTATCTCTCAATAATAGATTATGTGATGTTTAGTTAAACAACTCCAGGTGTTTATGCCTTCTCGTGTAACCTTGTGCTTGTCTTGAATGCTTTTATGTGATGCATCTCATGTTGCCATTCTTGCATTCATACATATGCATTGTGCATCTCATATAGGTACGCTAGATGAACCACGTGAAGGATGGAAGGATGTGATGTTGGAGCCGAACCCGAAGATGGTGTTTGGTGGATCTATCCCAAAGATGGAAGGACTAAGCAAGTGCTAGGACAGGATATGCTCGCCAAGCGAGTGTCATCTAACAAACACTGACCTAGTGTTGGATCCTAGGCAAGCCCCGAAGCATTCTAAGCCTCCTACCCTCTCTTTTTATAAATGCACATAGTATAACTTTTTGTATGATGAATTAGGTGGATAGGAGTTCGATGAAACCGTTGGTGCATATTCCCTACGTTGTCCACTATATATAAATACTTGTACCCTTACTAGTATGAGTAGGTCGATCCATGCTTTGACTAGTAGAAGTCAGGTGATTACTGTCACCTATAGGGTAACTATGACACGTTTGGTTATATTTGCTATCGTGGAAAAAACCATGTGATGATGAATAAATGGAGACCGGAAGGGATCTGATGATTGAGAGGCAGCAGGACATTGAGGTCTTGTGTGCATGTTTTTATCTCGTCTATGTCAGTTAAGGACCGTACCATTGTTGGACCTTCTGTCAAGATTGAACGTACCTTTCATATAACAGCTAGATAACTCGTTCCGATTGTGAAGCCAAGTACCTCAAATTCGGGTTGGGTTTTGAACTAAGAATGGGCATCATGGGAGGAGAGTAAGGATGTGTGGTGGGGCAGAGATTGACCATGGGCAGGCAGGGCCTGAGCGACCTAGCTTCTGGCTATCCCCTAGGTGGTGCGGCCAGTTCAGTCTTGCGGGATCCCGAATTTGAGCAAAAGGTTATCCAACGCGCCCCCGATGGGGGAAGTACAGGTGTGTGATTTGGGTTTGGCCCAACTAGATGCAACCAATTTGAATCGCCGTCTCTCCCGGATAGTGAGAAACTCGACTAGCTTCAGCATCGTAGTAATACTTGATGGAACAGGATGGTTATGTTGATTATATGATAAACTGGATATGGTTACTATTATGATGCTTAAAAATCAAGTGATTATTGTAGAATAGGTGCCAACTTAGCCTTGAATAGCTTCACTCAACTTGATGCTAAAATATTGATTAAAACATTGAAAGTAAGGACTTATGATAGTAATGCTCTTTTGCAAAGTTTTGTTATCCAATCAGCTCCACCAAATAAGCCTTGCATATCCTTGAGAGTCTTTTTATTTCTCTCCTATAGGATAAGTTTAGCTGAGTACATTCGAGTACTCAGGGTTTTACCCACCCTGTTGCAGGTGAAGGTCTTATCCTGCTAAAGGGATGGCTACATGCTTTTGTTGGAGGATGTCATCTGAGCTAGCAATGTATTTCAAACTTAACATTATTGTAAGCATTTCAAAGCTATGTTGTTTTTGCTAATTAGATTTTAACTCAATAATGTATTATTATTTGTGAACTCAACTATAATACTATTTTTGCTGCAAACTCCTATATGTGATGTATTTGCTTAATCTATTATGGTCTTGGTTGTGATGTGGATTTACTGAGGTTCTTCGTGACACTCGGTGGACTACCGGGTTTATATAAGTGAAAGTATGTGTATGCCAACGTGTTAAGCAGGGGTAGCCGTACTTGATGTTGTATAAATTGGGCGGTTCTATCACAACAACAAGCTTGAGAAAGCTCATTGCTCTCTACTTAATGATCAAAGTGTGAAAGAGCATGCTGAAAGCATGTGATGTAGGCTTAACTTGTGATATAATTGATGAAACATTCTATAAGCCAATCATTGTTGCTCCCACTAACCCTTCTTGTAGTACTTCTACTTCCACCTCATCTAGTAGTGATGGTTTGACTTGTGATGCCGCACTAATGGTTGAGAATGAGACTCTCAAGAAGGAGGTCAATGAGCTCACTCACGCCTTAGGCAAAGCCTATGGTGGTGAGGACTGCTTACTTATGTACTTGGGTAGCCAAAGAGCTTCTCTCTACAAAGAGGGGTTGGGTTATATCCCCATGAAAGGCAAAGCGGCCTTGGCTCCTCACAAGACTAATTTTGTGAAGAATAATGGTCAGTTTTGCACTAGTTGCAAGCAAGTTGGTAATGTAGAGTAAAAGTGCATGAAAAAGAAGTCTCAAGCCAATGTATCCTTAATTAAGCTTGATTCTTTCTATGGCTCACTAAGGGTACAAATGGTGTGAAGGCTAAGTTCATTGGTGCACCATGGATGAGCTCAAAGAAGAAAGCTATATGGGTGCCAAAGAGCTTGGTCACTAACCTTCAAGGACCCAAGCAAGTTTGGGTACCCAAAAAGAATTGATCTTCTTTTGTAGGTCAATTATAAAGCCAGAGGAAGGCATTGGGTTCTTGATAGTGGATGCACTCAACACATGACCGGTGATACAAGAATGTTCATCTCAATCAATACCAATGGCAATGATGGTTATGATAGTATCACATTTGGTGACAATGGCAAAGGCAAGGTCAAAGGGCTTGGTAAGATTGCAATATCCAATGACATGAGCATTTCCAATGTGTTGCTAGTTGAGAGCTTGAACTTCAATTTGCTATCCGTGGCTCAATTGTGTTATCTTGGATTTAAGTGCATATTTGGTAGATGATGTAGAGATCATAAGTGTAGATGGCTCTAACTTGATCTTCAAAGGCTTTAGATATGAGAATCTATACTTGGTTGATTTCAATGCTAGTGAAGCTCAATTGTCAACATGCTTGTTCACTAAGTCTAGTATAGGTTGGTTATGGCATAGAAGGCTTGGTCTTGTTGGAATGAAACAATTGAATAGATTGGTTAAGCATAACTTGGTTAGAGGCTTGAAAGATGTTGTGTTTGAAAAGGATAAGCTTTGTAGCTATTGTCAAGCCGACAAACAAGTTGGAAACACCCATCCTAAGAAAAGCATAATGAGCACTAGTAAAGCATTTGAGTTATTGCACATGGATTTGTTTGGGCCAACTCAATACACTAGCATCGGTGGAAACAAATATGGCTTTGTGATAGTGGATGACTATACTAGATACACTTGGGCATTCTTTCTAGTGGACAAGAGTGATGTGTTTGCAACATTCAAATCATTTGTCAAGGGCATTCACAATGAGTTTGAGACAACCATCAAGATAGTTAGAAGTGACAATAGTAGTGAGTTCAAGAACACTAGAATTGATGAGTTATGTGATGACTTTGGAATTAGACATCAATTCTCGGCCAAGTACACTCCACAATCAAATGGCCTTGTTGAGAGGAAGAATAAAACCTTGATTGACATGGCAAGATCAATGTTGAGTGAGTACAATGTGAGTCAATCCTTTTGGGCCAAAGCTATAAACATGGATAGCTATTGTAGCAATCGCCTATATTGTGCACCCATTGAAAGAGAAGACACCATATGAGCTCTTGAATGGTAGAAAGCCCAACATTGCGTATTTTTGGATCTTTGGTTGCAAATGCTATATCTTAAAGAAAGGCACTAGATTGGGTAAGTTTGACAAGAAGTGTGATGAAGGATTCATACTTGGATATTCAACCACTAGCAAAGCATATAGAGTTTGGAATTTGGCAAGTGGTACTCTTGAGGAAGTTCATGATGTTGAATTTGATGAAACCAAGGGTTCCCAAGATGAGAATGAGAACTTGGAAGATGTTAGAGGCATTCAACTTTCAAATGCCATGAAGAACATGGATGTTGGTGAATTGAGGCCTAGGCAAGTCAATGATGAAGAAGATGATCAAGTGCAAGTGCTCTCTAACTCAAATGTGCAAGATGATACAAATCAAGCAAGTACAAGTGGCTCTCATGACAATGTGCAAGATCAAGTGGCAAGTACATCATCTCAACCCAATGATCAAGAAAGTGCAAGCAATCAAGTTCCAGTGCTCCAACCAACTCATATTGCAAGGGATCATCCATTGGACACTATAATTGGAGATATTTCTAAAGGTGTGCAAACTAGATCAAGATTGGCTTCATTTGTGAGCATTTCTCATTTGTGTCATCCATTGAACCAAAGAAAATAGATAAAGCATTGAAGGATGTTGATTGGGTGAATGCAATGCATGAAGAATTGAACAACTTCACTAGAAATCAAGTATGGGAACTAGTTAAAAGACCAAAAGGACACAATGTGATTGGAACCAAATGGGTCTATAGAAACAAGCAAGATCAAGATGGGATAGTAGTAAGAAATAAAGCAAAATTGGTAGCACAAGGCTATACATAAGTTGAAGGTCTTGACTTTAGAGAAACATATACCCTGGTTACTAGATTGGAAGCAATTAGAATCTAGCCAGCCTATGCTTGTGCCGACAACATCAAGCTCTATCAAATGGATGTCAAGAGTGCACTTCTCAATGGCTACATCAATGAAGAAGTATATGTTGAGCAACCTCCCAGTTTTGAAGATGACAAGAAACCCAACCATGTGTACAAGTTGAAAAAGGCAATGTATGGCTTGAAGCAAGCACCTAGAGCATGGTATGAGAGATTGAGGGACTTTCTACTCACTAAAGGGTTTATAATGGGCAAGGTTGACACCACTCTTTTCACCAAGAAGATTGGCAAGGACTTGTTTGTGTTGCAAATCTATGTTGATAACATCATATTTGGATCAACCAATCAAGACTTTTGAGAAGAGTTTGAAAATATGATGGCTAATGAGTTTGAGATGTCCATGATTGGAGAGTTGAGTTACTTCCTTGGACTTCAAATCAAGCAATTGAAGAATGGTACATTTGTGGGTCAAGGCAAGTACATCAAAGACATGCTCAAGAAGTTTGGCATGAATAAAGCAAAAGCCATAAGTACACCAATAGGAACAAATGGCAATTTGGATAGTGATACAAGTGGCAACATGGTGGATCAAAAGTTGTATCGGTCTATGATTGGAAGCCTACTCTATGTGACCGTATCAAGGCCGGATGTCATGTTTAGTGTATGCATGTGTGCAACATTTCAAGACTCACCTAGAGAAAGTCATTTGAAGACTACAAAGAGAATATTGAGGTACTTGAAGCATACACAAAATGTTGGTTTGTGGTATCCCAAAGGAGCAAAGTTTGAGCTAGTTGGTTACTCCGACTCAGATTATGTGGGATGCAAGGTTGAAAGAAAGAGCACCTCAGGCACACATGTCAATTGTTAGGAAGATCACTTGTTTCATGGTCATCAAAGAAGCAAAATAGTGTTGCATTATCAACTGCTAAAGCCAAATACATATCCACTGGTAGTTGTTGTGTATAAATTCTTTGGATGAAGGCCACCATGAATGACTTTGGGATCAAGTTCAAGAAAGTGCCATTGCTATGTGACAATGAGAGTGCAATCAAGCTAACCAACAATCTGGTTCAACATGCAAGAACAAAGCACATTGATGGCTGCCACCATTTCATAAGAGATCATCAATAAAAAGGGGATATTTGCATTGAGAGTGTGGGCACCGAAGATCAACTTGCTGATATATTCACCAAGCCATTGGATGAGAAGAGGTTTTGCAAGCTAAGAAATGAGTTGAACATATTGGATTTCTCAAATATGTGTTGACGCACCCCCCACTTATATGACATGCCTCTCCTTTGGGCAACTAAGGTAAAAGTTGATTGGCATGCATACATCCTTTGCTAAGGACATGTTTACTGCATCTAGTCATTCCTCATGTCTTATAGGCTCATTTATGAAATCAAATGAATTCGATGCTTGTATGGTACCACTATTGCTTCTTTGCTTGACATGATCTAGTGGTAGCATATAACATGTTTGTGGGCTTGTGAACCTAGTGTTTGATCTAAAAATGAGCTATAAGTGTTTAACTCAATATGGTACAAGATAACCCTTGAAATGATGTGTGAAGAAGCTTGTCCTTGGATCAAACCAAGTTAAATATCTTTGGCAAGTATTCTAGTTTGAACCAAATCTAGAAAAAATGATCCTCACCCCCATTGATTGACATTGATTATCTTAACCTATCTAAAATTGAACCTGTGTGGTCATTGATGATAAAGGGGGAGAAGAACAAAGATATAAGTGATAGGGGGAGAGGTAATCACTAAGGGGGAGAAATACTGACAAAGGAAAGGGATCAATTAAAATGTTGAGCACATAGGTAGGGGGAGCAAGCTTATAAACTTGATTGATGTATTTGGATGTGCATTTCATATGTTTGCTTGCATGGCACAAGTTTTCAATATCCATGCTTGTGTGGTGTATGCTAGTTGTAGGTTTGATTGATGAAATGAAAAACTAACATCCATAGGTTGAGTAACTAGACTTGTGTTTATATAGAGAAAATTAGATCCTTGCTTCTAATGTTGATCTCACCTGGGTATTCTAGTTTTTATGTATCTCTAGTTACTAATAGTGCTAAGGATGGTATATTTTGTGCACTCCGATTGGTATCACACTTCAATGGTCCATCTCTTATACCTTAGAATCATTTGGTAGACATGACTCTACCACAACTCAAATCCATGCATATGTGTCAGCTTCTATCCAAACTCTTAACACATATGGGGGTTCATGAAACTTGTCCAAAATCCTTTACACATGGTAAAAATGCTTGGGCAAGAAACATGGATTTAGATTTGAATTTATTTCATATCTTTGTGAAGGTTGTCATCAATTACCAAAAAGGGGGAGATTGAAAGCCCTAGTTTGGTTTTGGTTAATTGATGAAACCTATTTGGACTAATCCTTTCATCGAAGTGTGTGATTAGATAGGATAGTCCAATCCAAGTGATGGAGCAAGATGAAGTCCATGGTGATGTTGATGGACATGTGATGTGTGATGATGGTGATCAAGCTCCGGGATTTGGAAAAGAAGAAAGAGAAAAACAAAAAGGGCTCAAGGCAAAGGTGATATCAATAGGGCCTTTTTGTTTTGGTGATCAAGACACTATAGAGAGTGTGATCACATTTAGGATAGATGGTCATACTATTAAGAAGGGAGCTCTTATCAGACAACTTGATCATCTAGTGCCACTAGGTGTTGAAATACTTGCATTGCATTTTAGGCCTAGTGCACATTCAGTGAGAAAGTGATTAACCTTTGAAAAATGATTATGGAAATGCTAACACACTTGCACATGATGGTGAAACACTTAGAGTGTTAGCACATTTGCAAAGGTGGTAAGATAGGTGAAGAAAAGGAGGTGAAACTCGACTTGGGGTGCTGCTACTGGGGGCACCGCCACCCCTTGTCCAGTGCACCGCCACCCCTTGTGATAGTGACCGGCTGGGAGGCCGAGAGCAGCAAGTTGCCCTAGGGGCACCGCCACTATGTCCGGTGGCACTAGCCACCCCTAGGGCGGTGCCCACCTAGACTTGACTGAGGAGAGCAAAGAAGGGGCTATCACCGATGTGTTCGGTGTGCATCACCGTTGTGAGGGTGGTGCACCGCCTGGTTGTCGCCGTGAGGAGGGCAGCACCACCGCCATAAAATTCTAGAGAGCGGGGGAAAACAGGAGGTCACCTGCTACGGGCACTGCTGCCCTAAGGGCGGTGCACTGCCTCTTTTCTCGAGAGACTTGGTCTCTCAGGGCAGCTGGCCGGGTGGTCACCACTACCCTAGGGGCGGTGCCACCACCTGCCTGTCCGGTGATCGCTTGAGCAGTCAACTAGCTGTTGGATTCAACCGTTGGGGGCACCGCCACCCCTAGGGCGGTGCCACCACCTGCCATGTTCGGTGCCCTTGCAGAAAGCTGCTCCAAAGGGGTAACGGCTCTATTTGCTTGTGGGCTTATAAATAGAGCTAGTGGCTGGCCTTGGCCACTCTCTTGGCACTTCTAACAGCCACATACACTCTTTGAGAGCTGAGCACACCACTCCACTCACTTTCACACTTGATTTCATCATCTTGAATGAGATTGGATGGCCTCTAGTGCATTGCTTAGTGTTCTAGCATCTTGTGGCACTAATTGGGTGATTTGGGCTGGTGGAGTCTTATTACTCTTGGTGTTTACTGACACCTAGATGGCCCGGTGATTGGTGGATCAGTCGAGCGGAGGAAGGTGATTGTCTCTAGCTCCTGATCATTGTGATTGTGAGGGGTTCTTGTGCCTTCCCTAGAGGAGTGTCAAAGGTAACTCTAGTGGATTAGCTCATGGCTTGTGTGATCCCCATCTTATGTTGGTTGTGCGGCACCCAATTGTGGTTTTGGCGTGTGATGCCAATTAGCGCATGAACCTCCTAAGTGAGTGAATTGCCACAACAAGGACTAGCTTGCCGACAAGCAAGTGAATCTTAGGTAAAAAATTATTGTGTCATCTTTCTCCTAAGGTTTTCTTGGCATTCATTGTGATTGATTGGCTCCATCTTGTGATTGGCTCATTCCTTTACACGGCGGTATAAACATCACATCCCTTCTCATGTATTTACATTCTTAGGGTAGCTAAGCTCTTTAGTGTAACTAGTTTTGAGAGCTAGCTTATGTCGGGTCTAGTGGTTAGTGAGGCTCTTTAGTTAGTCTTTGAGAGCTCACTAACTTAGTGTAGTGACTTAGCAAATTGGATGCTTAGAGATCATAGTCACTAGAATTGTAGTAGGTGGCTTACATTTTTAATAGGCTAGCGCAACACTCGCTTTGCTGTTTAATTGTCTAACATATTTGCTAAGTGTTGTTGTAAAAAATTTTAATAGGCTATTTACCCCCTCTAGCCATTAGGACCTTTTAGCCGCAGATGTCACGGACCTTTATGGTTGCCTTCCCCGGGTGTGTCTTGAGGTGGGGCTATTTAAGCCAAGGTAAGGGGAGCATCTCTAGCAAACTAGATCAAACGGTGATCAGGGTAGGTAAATAGCCGTATCCAATGGTGAAAATGTGTGTTATTAGATCAAACAACACTGGTTCCCTTATTAGTAAGTAAAGGTAACATGTGGAAGGAAATCTAGTCTATATAGTTTTTGCCTTAAAAATAATTAAAAACTGATTGGCTGTGATGTGAGCAGTTTTTGTAAATAGTCGTATCATACGGTGCACTTCCGCGCTATTAGATCAAACGACACTGGTTCTCATAGTAACTAATGGTGATTTGATTTGAACAATAGGTGTATCATACATTGTGCATGTGCGAGGGTATTTGGATTATACCCCAAACACTCCAACTTCCCATGTACGCATACACGCGTCCTTTGGTCCACCAGATATTGTGCATCATTAAGTATTGTTATAGATGAGGATGAAATGTGGTAGGGAATCACATATGATAGGGAATCAAATGTGCCAGGGAAAGGTGGCATCATGTTCACCGCTCTATCACCTGTGACTCATGTGGGTGGCCGCGGATGTCACGGACCCTGACTGTTGCCTTCCATGTCTTGAGGTGGGCCTATTTAAGCTAAGGTAAGGGGAGCCTATCTGGCAAACTCCAACCTTATTCCTCCCTTAGCATCACAAAAACTAGAGAAAACCTTGAGTTGCATGTAGTCTCCCATCGCCATGACCTCCCTCATCCTACATCGCCTCCTGTGCCGCTAGGAGAAGGCCTTCAAGATCAGCTTCTACCAACACCTATGCATGGCTATATGTCCGCTCGTTACCTTGGTGTTAGTGGAAGTTTTGTGATGATAGGGAGGAAAACATGCAGCCATGGAGCTTCGTCGCAATGTAAGACGCATTGTGCGGGGTGGTGGCTTCATCCACACCGTAAATGCAGAGGTGATGGTGCAAGGGAGCGCTTGAAGATGCGATGTTGCAAGGGAACATGATTGTTTTCCTTCCTTATCTTCTGCTTGGTTTCTTGTATGGGTTGGTCTCCTCGTGGGATTCCTTCTCCACACAGGAATTCATCGGGTATGCGGCATAGAGCGCTTGAAGGGGTTTTGGTGTCCGCTTGGTACAAGTGACCAGTTTCTCGTGCATAAGTGCAAGCCTCCCTCATCGTGCATTGACTCTAGCACCGCTGGGAGGTGTCCTATGTAGTTGGGAATGGGTAAACCCCATACTTGAAAGGTCTTTGTTATTGTACATCTGGAAGTATTTGATAGGTCTTTGTTATTGTACACCTATCGAAAGTAATGGAGTTTATCAATAAAAAATTCATTTACCAACTTTATTGTTGTATGTTCGACTCTATTAGATCTAATGACACTGGTTTCCGAAGTAACTAACGGTGATCAGTTTGTGTAAATAGCCATATCAAACGGTGGGCATGTGTGCTATTAGATCAAATAGCATTGGTTCTCTTATTAGTAAGTAACGGTAACAAGTGCAAGGGAATCTGAACCACATCATGCCCTCTGCTCTGTCGCGTTGTAGTAGCGATATATTAACCGCCGTGATCTCGTACGCAACTCCGCTTATTTTCCTTCCTTCCCTAGAGCTCTCCCCTTCCCGCAGTCGGGTATGGGTTCGATAGGTCTTTATTATTGTAAACCTATTTATTATTGTAAACCTATTTAATGTAATGGACTTTATCAATAAAGAGTTGCTTGCATCACTTTATTATTGTGTAATATTCGCCTCGTTCGAGTCTTTCAGGAGGATGATACGGTGTACATGTGCGCTATTTCATTAAGCGGTAGGGTTTTGAATGTAAATAAAGGTGATCTATTTAGTACCATAGGTGCATCATACGGTATACATATGCGCAATTAGAACAGTGGTACTTGGATGGCTCGAATAATTTTCTCTCTTGTGTATACACGTGCTGCCATGTACCCATGTTCGTTTTGCTACCACTTTTATAGAAGAATTTACAAAGAAGCAGTTATCTATGAGTACAATGATCCATCATCTACACCGCTCTTATCAATGCGCATTCATATGGTGTACGTCGGCGTATCAACTCCAAGTTCCCATGTACGCATGCACCCATCCCTTTTTTAAGATCTCTATGCCTCCCTTTGGTCTGCCAGATATTACGCAGTCAATAAGTTATACTGATATTAATTGTGTTTATTAGTGCATATGACTTGAATAACTTGTATTAAGAAATTGGAAACATGTGCAAGGGAATCTAAACCGCATCATATGAGAAGGAAGGTTATTGTAAGAAGTTTAGAAAGGAATCATACTTGGTGTATCATTGTATTAAGGAGAATGAAGAGTTTATCATATAAATCCCGTCATCCAGATATATACATATCAACATTGATCTTCACAGAATCTACCACATACTTGTGATGAACCTATCACACTCATTGCGGATCCTACACTACTCGCTGCAGAACATAGCCCACTTCTCCCAACCTTCCCATCCTGCGTGGTCGCCTGTAACACCCTAAAATTAACTACTTTCTAAAAAGAGTAAAATGATTTATGTTAATTGTTTTATGCTCATAAAACATAGGTAAAAGAAAATTTTCTTTAAATTAAAATCCAACATAAGAGTAGCAACATGTTTGCGCATGCATGCCGTTGCATTGATACTTTTATGATGAGTGGTTTGGAAAATAAATTCAAATCTTAATTTTTAAAATATTGCTTTCAAGTAGTGGTTTAAAAAGAATTTGAAAACTTGTAAAAACAAAAGTTAGATAAGATACCTTGTTTTCAAAATCCAAAGGCTTGGAAAAGGTTTTAAGACGCATTAGAACGATGCCTCTCTTTCCGGAAATCTTTCTGACCTTTTTTGGGATTAAATTCCTATTTCTTGGAGCTTTGTCTTTTTCCTCGATCAATGCAAAAGTCTTTTTCAGGAGCTAAAACCACTTTAGTTGTGTTCCTCATTCTTCCATCAATCCCTAGGAATTTTTCTAGTATTTTTCAGAGCTCAAAGATATTTTTTGGAGCCTAAATAGTAATTCCTGATTTTCTGTAATTATTTTAATTCCGAAAATTAATTATTTCCTAAAATATCTCGGATTTCCAAAATCTCCAAACTCTGCGTGTATATATATGTCGGCGTAGCCCTCGACACAAGGATTCCAGAAGTATAGCCCGTTTTTTGAGCCGCCACTCGTAGCCCCGCATATCGGACGCCGAAGTTCGGAAAAGCTAGATTTCGTGCGAACTCTTCGGGGAGTTTTTTTCGGCCAAACCATCGCGTTCCGGTGTCGACCACCACCACCACGAGGTAGATCTCATCGTCCTCTACACCATCTTGCCATCCTTTTCGCGAATCCGTGCACGTTCATCGTTTCCATAACCTCTCTTTTTCTTCTCCGGTGAGGAACCACCATGGCTGATGGAGCTTCTTCGTTCTTCGTCGTCCGGCACTGCAGCATCATCTCCTGCGCCACCACCGCACGGACCCCGCACCCCGTCCCTGGCCCATGGCCCTACGCCGCCTGATCCCGTACCCCTGCTCACGAGCGTGCAGGACGACCACCGACGCTGCCTGTGCTCGCTCCGGCCGGCCAGCAGCAGCAGCCACCGCCACTGCCGCTTGGGCGAGGCTCGCGTGCATGGATGCCAACCCCCACGGCCGAGGCCCTTGCCCTCTCTGCCGGCCATCACCGATCCCATCCACGAGCAGCAGGTCAGCTTCCATGTCCATGTTCTGTACGTACGGATGGAGACGAACAGCCCAAGGTAGAAGATGCAATCATTTACGATTTTGCCATCCAGTTGTTAATCTCCGCCGTTTAATCGTTTTAGCTCCATTTCAGTTCGTTCTAGTTGCGTTAGTTTCGTGTCGTCGAGATCTACATAGTAGTGCTATTAGTTTTCATATCACATGTTTTTTAGTATATAATTAAATAATTAATTTAATTAGTCTATACACAGCTAGTTTTGTAATTAGAAAAAAAATAATGTAAGTAAACTTCGGTCTTTCATAAGCAAATGTTAATTGGATTAATGTTAACTTATATATTTCAAATTGTAATATACTTAAATTAAACATGTTCCATGTACAAAATTCATGTTAGAGGCTCACATGCTTTTCTCTTTTACGTTGTTAAAGTTTGAATGGATTAAATAATACACACATGTTTACAATTAAAATATGATTAGTTTAACTCATCTTTCTAAATTAGATATATAATTTTACTAATCTGAACTAGTAGTTTTAAATGATTTTGGTTACTTAAAATAATACGAGCATGCACAGCACCAAGCCGAGCACCGTGCTCCTGCCTCGCTCTTTGATAGCTTGCTGACATCAGTATGACGTATCTTAACTTTATGGTCGTTTTCTTTAGAAAAATAAATCTAGAAATACACTCCAAATACACCTTCATGGACATGGTCCATGGTGGATCGCTCTCACAGCCCCTCCCCGGTCCACGATTCAAGGACCGAGTTCACAGCATAGTGCACGCGCATTTTGCGTTCTAACTCCCGTACTTTTCCGTAATCGATCCACTGTTATAATTAAATATTAATTTGATTAACATTTATTTAATAGTCTTTTTAATTAAAATCAATCTAGTTTTTAATTATGTTTCCGATCTACGCTCGCTTTGTAACGTTGTATGCTAGACGATGACGATGTTATATACCATGTCTCGTGTTTATAGTTTTCAATATAAATATTAATTGAATTAATATTATTGCTCACACCATTTTTCGTACTAAAAGCAAATTAGGTTTTATTCTTTTTATATCGAGCCGTTCTTGTCGCGTTACTTTTGTTCAGTGTGTTCTACGCAGTGGCGTTAGTGGTTCTCATGTTACTCAAATGTGTTTTGGCAGTTAAAAAGTTAATTGTATTAATACTATCACTTGCATCATTTTCGGAATATAAAGTCAATATAGGTTTTATACTACTGCTCTTTCTTAAGCAATGAATCAAGTTGATTAATGAAAATATTTACATGTGTTCCTATAATTAAAATAAGTTAAATGGATAGGTTTTATTTTCCATTGCACTAAAAATCCTTCGATAGTCGTGTTTTCGTTGAATCGCATATAACATGTCTTTTGCGTTTGTGTGTTCATAGTGATATGTCGTTTTACTTATTTTTCTATGATTGGTGTATTGTTCTAATATAGATGCAATTGTATGCTATGCATGTATGTGTATGGATGTTGTGTGGTGTTCTACGATTACGTCCAGTCGGTGAGATATACGTAGTGATCCAGAAGAAGAAGAAGGACGTTGAAGATTAAAGCTTACCGAAGGATCGGTATTTAAGGCAAGTGTACCAAAGGCCCCTTATACCTATGAATTATTACACTTCATATCCATGCATGTGTCTAATTTGATATACCTTTAAGGACTTTACCTAGATGAATACTTGTACCACATATCCTTGTTACCTAGGGTTTGGGTATGCATTTTTGATAGATGCTGCAGCGCTGAATATAGAATAATAATTAAACATGACTAAAGACATTATGCAATATAATAACATGAAGCTTTTTAGCAACAGATAGGAGGCTAGAGTATGGGGTTGAGTACTCTAGTGCCTCTTCATAAGGACTTAATCCTGAAGTGGCAACCTAGGAGGTTCCGTACAACCCTGAGTGTCATATGGCTCTAACTTTAACCTATTAACTAGATTGTACTAGCTTGTCTATAGCTTCCAGTAAGGGTAAGAGGGTATCTTTCCTTTTTCTATGAGGATGTGTGTACCATGCTGCGATGCCCACGCGTGCCACTCCTTAGTAGCTACGACTTGTTAGTGCGACTAGCTAAGGGTTTCATAGTGAAACCCTACCACACTTTCTAGGTAGAGGTGTAGTGGGCTTTGCAAACCCCAGCATTGGGAATCATGGCTCGGTGAGTAAAGATGTACAATTTTTGTAGAAATATTTAACTTGTTATAACAGCCGTGCTCACGGATACGAGCGGTCTAGATCCTTCAAGATTAGTGGTTACTATGGATGGTGGATGGCTGGGAATTGAGATAAACTTGACTATACTTTAATATCACTTGGGAATTGGGATTGTTCACTAAAGTAGTGATACAGGATGCTAAAACTTGATCAACTAAAATTACGAACCGTAGTCAAACAGTGTCAAGCCTTTTTGAGCCTCATAGATCCCTTTGATATACTTGCTAAGCATGGTGAGCTTACACTTGCTTTACATCCAATGAAAATCCTAGATGGGTACTAGATTGTTGGTTTGGAGGAGTTAGGCTTGTGGTCAACCAGTCAGTCGTCCCTATGGATTTAGAGTCTTCACCAGAAGATCGGAGTTGCCTTTTCGCTGTCTATACTCTGAGGTTATTTTCCTTTTACTAATATGTTATGTAATAAGTATTGTCTTTTGATATTACCCTTATTTGTGGCTATATGTGAGATTTGACTTCATGGGCTCACATATAGTGTGTATCTAGTTTTGTCCTTAAAACCGGGTGCTACATCGCCGCAGCCTCTGCCTCCACCCTGATGTCCATCCTGGCGACACACCGGCATGGCCAGAGGAGGCAGAGGATGTTGATGGTAGTTAACAACCATTAGAAACTATTAAAGAAACATGAATAAGGGCATAAATATGATCACCAGCAAAGGTCTAGGGGTTTAAACTAATAAATTCCATGAGTTTTAGTGAATCTATATTTTATGCAGGGTTTAACTAAAAAACTATCAAGGTGGACCTACATATCTGATTTAATTGCACTTATCCACCGTGAAACAGACACTAGAAGGTTCTAGAGGATACCATGCCAAGGCAGAGAGGTAGAGGTTGCTAGGTGGGCTGGCCAGCCCCACCTGTAGGCCGCCCTGCCCCTGGGCATACCTATCAGTCTCCGTGTTGCAATGTCGGTTCTCCACCGCCTCCTAGGTTGCACCTATGTCGTTCCTTAAGTCGGTTTGATCCAAGAGCTCACGTTTGATGCTCTAGGCTATATATACTAGTCCCTACCACCCCCTAAGGCATCAAGTCATTTGAGAAGATAGAAACCCTAATCATCCTTAGAGTTCCATCAATTCTAGGGCATAGCTAGTTAGGTTAGGTCTAGAGGGAGGCAAGTAAGCTTCGCTTGGATTCTCGATCGTGTCAAGAGCGTGGTTGTAACACCCTAACATTAGCTACTTTCTAAAAAGAGTAAAATGATTTCTATTAATTGTTTTGTGCTCATAAAAACATAGGTAAAAGAAAATTTTCTTTAAATTAAAATCCAACGTAA
This sequence comes from Miscanthus floridulus, assembly GCF_019320115.1. NCBI lineage: Eukaryota > Viridiplantae > Streptophyta > Magnoliopsida > Poales > Poaceae > Miscanthus > Miscanthus floridulus. The sequence continues at coordinate 158,420,727 of NC_089587.1, forward strand.
GGGTAGCAACATGTTTGAGCATACATGCCGTTGCATTGGTACTTTTGTGATGAGTGGTTTGGAAAATAAATTAAAATCTCAATCTTCAAGTAGTGGTTTAAAAAGAATTTGAAAACTTGCAAAAATAAAAGTTAGATAAGATGCTTTGTTTTCAAAATCCAAAGGCTTGGAAAAGGTTTTAAGACGAGTTAGAACTGATGCCTCTCCTTTCGGGAATCTTTTCGACCTTTTTTATGATTAAATTTCTATTTCTTGGAGCTCTGTCTTTTTCCTCGATCAATCCAATAGTCTTTTCAGGAGCTAAAAGCACTTTGGTTGTGTTCATTATCCTTCCATCTATGTCTATGAATTTTTATAGAATTTTTCATAGCTTAGAGATATTTTTCGAAGAATAAATAGTAATTTCTGATTTTCTATAATTATTTTAATTCCAAAAATCAATAATTCCTAAAATATCTCCACTTTCCAAAATCTCAAAACCCTACATGTGTGTGTGTGTGTGTGTGTGTGTGTATATATATATATATGCTGGCGTAGCCCTCAATGCGGGGATTCCAGAAGTACGATCTGTTTTACCAGCCTCCAATCGTAGCCCCGCAGATCGGACGTCGGAGTTCATAAAAGCTAGGTTTTCGAGGAACTTACAACAAGCTTTTCCGGCCAAACCATCGCGTTCCAGCGTCAACCACCACCACCACAACGTAGATCTCATCGTTCTCTACACCTTCACACTTTTCGTTTTGTGAATCCATCACCGATTGACCATGTTCCTTTTCTTCTTTCTCTCTTCCGATCAGGATTCCGACAAACCTCCATGACTGCTCGTTCTTCTCGAGTTTTCGGCTGACTTGGCCTTGGCCGTGGCTCCCAGCACCCCCACCTCATAGCCACCCTAGGCCATGCGCACCACAAGCCAGACCCCATCCCGCTCCCCTTCACATGCGCCTACTCGCGAGCGTGTAGGATGGCCACCACTGCTGCCTATGGCCGCTCCGGTCGGCCAGCAGCAACAGCCACCGCCGCTTCCGTTTGGGCGAGGCGTGCGTGCATGGCTGCCTGCCTCCGCGGCCGGCCACAGCCCTAGCCTGGCCTACCCTAGATCCCTTCCCTTCCCTGCATAGAGCAACACATCAACATCCATGGCCATGGCGTCCGTTCGTGAAGATGAATGAAGCAAGGTAGAAGATGCAACTATTTACGATTTTGCCATCCTGTTGTTAATCCCCACCGTTTAATCATTCTAGCTCCGTTTTAGTTCATTCCAGTTGCGTTAGTTTCATGTCATGGAGATCTACGCAATAGCGCTATTATTTTCATATCACATGTTTATGAATTTATTTTATTAAAATATTAATTGTGTCTATAATTAATTAATCACTAATTAATTAAAGTTGATTTAGGTTTTTGATTTCGATTCGATTGCGCGAGTTTCATTGCAATGTGTGATACGTGTTAGCAGCGATGTTTAACATGTCTTACATCTTGGAAATTTATAATTTAAATATTAATTTGATTAATGATTATGTAAACCTGTTTCTAAATAACAGCAACCTAGGATAGTATCCACCTATTATAATTACTTGTTAATTAATGTCAACTTAAATATGTATTTATTAATTATAATTTTCTTAGTTTAAACATGATTTATATAAAGTCAGTTAAGATGCTTTCACATGCATTTTTCTCTTGCAAAGTTAAAGTTGAATTTGATTAAATGATATGTGCATGTTTATGTATAAAATATGACTAGTTCAACTCGGCTTTTAAAATAAAATGTGATTTTATATAATCTGAATTAATATGCTTCATATAGTTTTGCTCAATTAAAATAAATCAAGCATATAGGTTTTTTGTCTCTTTTGTAATATAAAATCTCGATAGTTATTTTTTAACGATAGTTCCGTTATCGATGATTCTTGCGTTCCCGTGATTGTAGCGACGATCCCTCTCTTTTAGTATATTATTTTAAAGCTTTTGGTTATGATTGGTGTATTGTTCTTAGTTGTCTTTGCTTTGTCTAGTTATATGTCTCTTTGTGCTTGGTGTTGGTTACGAGTAGAAGTGAACCATACGTAAGCGTTGGAGACTAGAAGTTGAGTGCTAGAAGCTGCAATATTAAAAGATGAAGTCTGAAGATTCTCTAAGCAAGTTGTTTTGGGCTAAAAGCAAGTTTGAGGTAGGTATAATATGAGGCTCCTTGTTACCTATTCACTTTAATGCAATCTCAATTCATATGCATGTGTTAATGAACCACCTGGAGTCTATTATTGATTATCCTGTCCTTGATTTACCTATGGGTTTTGCATGTGGGTAGTATGCTCAGTTTGCACCAACTAATATTGACTAAAGAATACAATTAAAGATATATGCAACATGGTATTAAAACATGCTTTTTTAGCAACATGGACAGAAGGGGGCTAGAGCATTGGGCCTTTTTGGGTGCTCTAGTCAGCCCTCTGTAAGGACTAAATCTTAAAGTGGTAAACCAGGACTTACCATACAGCCACGAGAACTGCATGGCTCTGGTCTTAGCCTAGTATCTTGATCTGTTCTAGTTCGTCAGTAGCTTACCGAAAGGGTAAGAGGGGGGCACTAGTTGGTATGTTTCTTTTTTCTACCAGGGTGTGTACTATGCCGCGACCATAAGTGCCAATCCTAGAGGAGGGCTGCATATGGCTAGACGGCTGAAACCTTAGCGGCTGCTACTTATTAGAGCAACTGGTGAAAAGCTTCGTAGTGATCCATGTTGACTTATCTTGGAAGTGAGTCAAGAGGCTGATCACCTTAGGCAAAGGGCAATCATGGCTCGTGGTGAAAGTGTACAAACTCTGCAGAGTATAAAACTGATATATCAGCCGTGCTCACAGACACCAAGCGACTTGGATCCTTTTTGAGATAGATGGTTCAATGGATTGTTTGGGATATGATCATCCTTCATGTTAAGTATACTTTCACCTTGGGAGCTTAAGCATAACCTAGCAACATAGGTTTAACAAAAAAAATATGACCAATTAAAAGTGCTTACCATAGTTTAGCCGTGTCTAGCCTTTTGAGCCTTGCATCCCCTCATGTTATACTTGTTGAGCATGGTGTGCTCACACTTGCTTTACAATCAATAAAAATCCTAGATGGGTACCAGATGGTGGATCAAGTTAAGAGTTTCTTATGGAGTCCATGAGTACTAGGCGAGTGTTTCCCCTAGTCAACCGTCCCTGTAGAGTATGGAGTCCCAAAGAGAAGATTAAGAATAGTTTTCGCTATACTTCTGTAATAGTTGTAAGTACTGTTGTAATTATGTTCGATACATAATAAAGCATTGTTTTTTATATTCTCCATATTTGTCGTTATATGTGTCATGTGGACATCCTAGGCACACATATAGTTAGTGCTTGGCAATTCTTTAGAAAAACCAGATGCGACAGAATGGTATCAGAGTAGTGTTGACTGTAGGATACAAGCCTAGTTAGCACTGGCCGTTTCTAAAAACCTATTTTGCTATAAAACTATTTTTCCACCTCCTTGACACATTGAATTGAATATTTCCAATCCTTGTCCTATTATCTCATCTCCTTGATAGCTCCCTTTGAGCTATACTTTCTTGTCTCCTTGAGTTGTTGTTCTTGATCTCTTGCAAACTTTCTAGTCTCACCTCTATTCAAAATTCCAAAGCCATGTTAAGAAGTTTTCCCCTAAAAATGCCTACCAAGTAGCTAGAAGGAATGATTAGTAATGAGCTTGTATTTCATGTTTGGATGGTTTGTCCTTATGTTATGGTTGAGTTGGATCTTTGTAATGAGTGCACTGAATTTGTGGTTATGCTCACAATTTCATTTATATTAAAGGTTTAAGGTATAAGGACCAATGGAATAAATAGTCTGGGTTCTCTTTCGCTTGTTTGTCGCTTTCTATCTTTAGGAGCAGTCTGTCTTCTACGGCCTATGCCTCCAAACTCTAAGCAACCAAAAATTCTGGGTGAATGTAGACTTCAAGATTTTTATTTTCCCACAACATTCACCTTGATAGATATTCTAGTTTGGGAGATATGAAAATCACAAGGCTATACATCTGTGTTGTTTGGAATCTGGAAAAGATTTTGTTGGGCAAAGATTTCGACCAAGTTAACTATAGAATCTGAAGAAGTGGTCTAAAATAAAGTTGTGGGGAATTTTATAAGCTTTCCAACGGTTTAAGATGCAACTTTATTAGATAAATGAAACTCAAGATATGGATGTTTTTCTATGCTGTTGTTTTCTATCTACGGAAAGGATCCATTTTTCTTATTCATATCTATGTCCACAAGCTCTCTGGGATGTCAGAGGATGATAATACACCTTGAAGAAAGTTACATGTTGGATGTTGGTGCCCCTATCTCATCTCTCCTTAAGGGGGGTAGCCATGCTAAGAGTGTTGCGACTTGGTGAACTAGAAGGAGTTCGGATCCACGTCAAGATTGACCTTCGAGCTAGCTATGGTTGGGAGTTCGATCTTCATGTACCTAGGATATAGACATATACAAAGAGTTACAAGAATGCTCAAGACTAAGATTAACTCTTGAAAACAATTGGATTGGTTTTGATTTCCATTTAAAGCTCTTTCCTTGTAATGAAATTTTCAAAAGATGTTGGGAAATAAATTAACAATCTTTTGATTCAAAAACTTTGAAAAACTTCTTCAAAAGTTGATTTGAACTAATTTCAAAAAGGGTTTAAGTTTGTTTTCTCATTTTCAAGAGTTGGTATTTGAAACTTAATTTCAAAAGTGTTTCGCTAAAGAATAAGAGTTGATTTGAAAAGAGTATTAAAGTTTAAAAGATTCAAAAAGAGTTGCCAAAGACTATATTTGAGACATTTCAAAAGTTTTGATTTGAATTTTGAAAGACACTTTTGCCTTAAAACTCATTCGAAAGAAAACATTTTGATTTGAACTGCTTCACTCAAGGTTTTAGTTTAAAAATAGATATTCATAAAAAGTTTGAAAGTATCTTATTTCTAAAACTTCAAAAAGTTGGAAGCAAATTTGGATTTCAAAACCCACTTTGCTTTGAATTAAAATTCAAAAAGAGTCAAATGTATTCGGTTACTCTTCAAAGTGTTATTCTAAAACACTTTGAAAATGGTTCAAAAGTTCTTTTAAAATGGGTTGTTTGGAAAAGACCGATTGAAAAAAAAACAATTGGAGTTGTCTTATTTCAAATTTTATTTGAAAGGTGTTAAAAATGCTTTCCTGATATTTTACAAAAGTTTGAAAATTTTGATTCAAAAGTTTGCAACAATTTGCATTTGCAAACGGAGCACTTTTGGCTTTGAATTAGAATTAAGTTTGATTTTAAAACAAAATTTGAAAAGAAAAGGTTTGAGTTGATTTCAAAAGTGTATTTCTAAAAGAAGTCTTCCAAAATGGTTCGAAAGGGTTGAAAATTATTTGATTTGATTTAATTCCCCAAAAGTCTTATTCCAAAAAGAACTTGAACATGTGTATTAAGTCTTTTGTTTGACTTCAAAAGAAATTGGGAATTGAAAACTTACTCTCTTCATTTCTAAAGTAGTTTTGAAATTGATTTGGTTTGATTTCAGAAATCCCAAAAGAGTTCATTCAAAATGATTTGAAAATAAAGTTCGAATGTTTCATTTGTTTTCTAAAATCTTGTAAATCCCTTGTTTGAAACAGATTTCAAAAGAACCTAAATTGATTTGTTTGCTCTTTATCTGAGATTTGATTATAAAGTCAAGTTTTCAAAAGAGTTTGAAAAACAAAGCTTAGTATGCTTTCCTAAGTTTCCAATGATTTGAAAATGGTTGGGTTTATTTCAAAACCTTAAAAACATTTATTCAAAAGAGTTTCAAAACATGGTTGAAATATTTACTTGAGTTCTAAACATAAAACATATTTTGAAAGCTATTTCAAAAGGAGTTGAAAAAGAAAAAAAATTTTGGTTTTGATTTAAAGTCTTCCTTTTGAAAAGTAAAACATTTCAAAATGCATAAAAAATGAACCATAGAATTCAAAGTTCTAATTCAAGCTAAGGAATATCTTTTGGAAGCTTAAGATGTGGATAATAAGATTCACTGGAATGAATTAAGAGAAGCAACAAGACAAGACTTGGAATAACATGGAACAAAAATCTGCAAGAGTGGCCACGTGATGAGTTCTCATACAACACAAAGTGAGTATCAAGATGATGTTGCTCAAGGAAGTGAAGAAGATTTCAAGTTGAAGTATCCCTCTCTTATTTGCTCTTCTTCTCTAAATCTCGGGGATGAGATTCATCTTAAGGGGGTAGAATTGTAACACCCTAAAATTAGCTCATTTCTAAAAAGAGTAAACTAATTTCTATTAATTATTTTGTGCTCATAAAAACATAGGTAAAAGAAAATTTTCTTTAAATTAAAATCCAACGTAAGGGTAGCAACATGTTTGCACATACATGCCATAGCATTGGTACTTTTGTGATGAGTGGTTTAGAAAATAAATTCAAATATCAATCTTCAAGTAGTGGTTTAAAAAGAATTTGAAAACTTGTAAAAACAAAAGTTAGATAAGATGCTTTGTATTCAAAATCCAAAGGCTTGGAAAAGGTTTTAAGATGTGTTAGAACGATGCCTCTCCTTCCGGGAATCTTTCCGACCTTTTTTAGGATTAAATTCCTATTTCTTGGAGCTTTGTCTTTTCCTCAATCAATCTAAAAGTCTTTCCTAGAGCTAAAACCACTTTGGTTGTGTTCATTATCCTTCCATCTATCTCTAGGAATTTTTATGGAATTTTTCGAAGCTCAAAGATATTTTTTGGAGCCTAAATAGTAATTCTCGATTTTATATAATTATTTTAATACTGAAAATCAATAAATCCTAAAATATCTCCACTTTCCAAAATCTCCAAACCCAGCATATATATATATATATATGCTGGCGTAGCCCTCAACGCGAGGATTCCAGAAGTACGATCTGTTTTCCCAGCCGCCACCCGTAGCCCCGTAGATCGGATGCCGAAGTTTGAAAAAGCTACGTTTCCGACGAACTTCCAGCGAGCTTTTTCGGCCAAACCGTCATTTTCCGACGTCAACCACCACCACCACAAGGTAGATCTTGTCGTTCTCTACACCGTCACGCTTTTCATTTTGTGAATCCGTCACCTGTTGACCATGTTCCCTTTCTTCTTTCTCTCTTCCGATCAGGTTTCCGGCAAACCTCCATGGCTGCTCGTTCTCGAGTTTCCGGCCGACTCGGCCTTGGCCTCGCCTCCCAGCGCCCCGACCCCGTGCCCCCACCTCACAGTCACCCTAGGCCATGTGCACCGCAAGCCAGACCGCATCCCGCTCCCCTTTGCGTGCGCCTGCTCGCGAGTGTGTAGGATGGGCGCCGCCGCTGCCTGTGGCCGCTCCGGTCGGCCAGCAGCAACAGCCACCGCCGCTGCCGTTTGGGCGAGGCGCATGTGCGTGGCTGCCAGCCTCCACGGCCGGCCACAGCCCTAGCCCAGCCTAGGCCGAGATCCCCCTCCCTTCCCTCCAGTGGAGCAACATAGCAATATCCATGGCCATGGCGTCTGTTCGTGAAGATGAATGAAGCAAGGTAGAAGATGCAACTATTTACGATTTTGCCATCATGTTGTTAATCCCCGCCGTTTAATCGTTCTAGCTCTGTTTCAGTTCGTTCCAGTTGCGTTAGTTTCAGTATCATGGAGATCTACGCAGTAGCGCTATTAGTTTTAATATCACATGTTTATGAATTTATTTTATTAAAATATTAATTATGTCTATAATTAATTAATCGCTGATTAATTAAAGTTGATTTAGGTTTTTGATTTTGATTCGATTGCGCGAGTTTCATCGCAATGTGTGATATGTGTTAACAGCGATGTTTAACATGTCTCACATCTTGGAAATTTATAATTTAAATATTAATTTGATTAATGATTATGTAAACCTGTTTCTAAATAACAGCAACCTAGGACAGTATCCACCTTTTATAATTACTTGTTAATTAATGTCACCTAAATATGTATTTATTAATTATAATTTGCTTGTTTAAACATGATTTATATAAAGTCGGTTAAGATGCTTTCACGTGCATTTTTCTCTTGCAAAGTTAAAGTTGAATTTGATTAAATGATACGTGCATGTTTATGTATAAAATATGACTAGTTCAACTCGGCTTTTAAAATAGAATATGATTTTATGTAATCTGAATTAATATGCTTCATATAGTTTTGCTCAATTAAAATAAATCAAGCATATAGATTTTTTCTCTCTTTTGTAATATAAAATCCCGATAGTCGTTTCTTTTTAACGATAGTTCCGTTATCGGTGATTCTTGTGTTCTTGTGATTGTAGCAATGATCCCTCTCTTTTAGTATATTATTTTAAAGCTTTTGGTTATGATTGGTGTACTGTTCTTAGTTGTCTTTGCTTTGTCTGTTTATATGTCTCTTTGTGCTTGGTGTTTGTTATGAGTAGAAGTGAACCATACGTAAGTGTTGGAGACCAGAAGTTGAGTGCCAGAAGCTGCATTATTGAAAGATGAAGTTTGAAGATTCTCTAAGCAAGTTGTTTTCGGGCTATAAGCAAGTTTGAGGCAAGTATAATATGGGGCTCCTTGTTACCTATTCACTCTAATGCAATCTCAATTCATATGCATGTGTTCATTAAACCGCCTTGAGTCTATTTACCTTGATATTGATTATCCTGTCCTTGATTTACCTCCTTATTTTCCATATGGGTAGTATGCTTAGTTTGCTCCAACTAATATTGACTAAAGAATACAATTAAAGATATATGCAACATGGTATTAAAAGGTGCTTTTTTAGCAACATGGACATAAGGGGGCTAGAGCATTGGGCCTTTTGGGTGCTCTAGTCTACCCTCTATAAGGACTGAATCTTAAAGTGGCAAACTAGGACTTATCATACAGCCATGAGAACTACATGGCTCTGGTCTTAGCCTAGTATCTTGATCTGTTCTAGTTCATCAGCAGCTTACCAAAAGGGCAAGGTGGGGGGCACTAGTTGGTATGTTTCTTTTCCTGCCAGGGTGTGTACTATGCCACGACCATAAGTGCCACTCCTAGAGGAGGGTTGCATACGGCTAGATAGCTGAAACCTTAGCGGCTGCTACTTATTAAAGTGACTGGTGAAAAGCTTCGTAGTGATTCCTGCCAACTTATCTTGGAAGTGAGTCAAGAGGCTGATCACCTCGAGCAAAGGACAATCACAGCTCATGGTTAAAGTGTACAAACTCTATAGAGTATAAAACTGATATATCAGTCATGCTCATGAACACGAGCGACCTAGATCCTTTTCGAGATAGATGGTTCTATGGATGGTTTAGGATATGATCAACCTTGATGTTAAATATACTTTCACCTTGGGAGCTTAAGCATAACCTAGTGACACAGGTTTAACAAATAAAATATGACCAATTAAAAGTGCTTACCGCAGTTCAGCCGTGTCTAGCCTTTTGAGCCTTGCATCCCCTCATGTTATACTTGTTGAGCATGGTGCGCTCACACTTGCTTTACAATCAATAAAAATCCTGGATGGGTACCAGATGGTGGATCAAGTGAAGAGTTTCTTGTGGAGTCCATGAGTACCAGGCGAGTGTTTCCCCTAGTCAACCTGTCCCTGTGGAGTATGGAGTCCTAAAGAGAAGATTAAGAATAGTTTCTGCTATACTTCTATAATAGTTGTAAGTCCTGTTGTAATTATGTTCGATACATAATAAAGCATTGTTCTTGATATTCTCCATATTTGTCGCTATATGTGTCGTGTGGACATCCTAGGGCACACATATAGTTAGCGCTTGGTAATTCTTCAGGAAAAACCAGGATGCGACAGTGGTTTGGTAAAATCCTTGTACCCCCTCTCATTCTGTATCTCCATTATTTTTATATGCTTGCTACAATTGTTATGACAATATTAGTATTCATCTTATTCATGTTCTTTGTTATAATGTTTATCGTCTACTTTGATTATATACTTATTATAGCTAGTTTATCATTGTGTTTATGCATAAGTTCGCAAAGTGCTCGTCCCAAAGTACATGGGGTGAGTGGTCGACATTGTGTAAGCGTGGTGATTATACGTTGTTTACCTGTAGATACCCTCTATATTCTGGGCCATGTGGTAGATTGCGGATGTGACACTCCCATTGAGTCCTTTGTAGTCCACACCCCGATATAGGTAGCACATAGGATGTGGTTACAATGGAAGGACAAGCTCTATTCTTAATCTTCCTTAGTAATATCCCTTATGTGTGGATATAAAGATGATCTTAGCCATGATTACTAAGTGTAATTGCACTAATCAATGTATGTTTTGACTTGTAATTAAGAATGAGTTAGGAATTATTCCTCTAATATTCTACCTGATCATGCTAATGCCATAGAAAGGAGTACTCTGAGTGATTTATTATCATCATTGATCAATACTTTTCATATCTCTTATCTTATGACTTACCCCTATTATGAGTAGAATATTGGCTATGGTCACTTCTCCATCAATGGTATAAGTTATCAATACTTGTCCATGCTAGACCTTTCCTATGGTATTACAATGTCTAGTGAATCACATCTTCTTGTAGCCTTGCGGTGCACGCCGAGCAGTGTCATGCGCCGTGCGCCTTGATCTTGTGGGCTCGGGCACCTCTGATGGTGCGGCCTATGTCTTGTCTTGTGGGTACCGAGGGACATACCCCCATAGCTAGTCCCCAAGCGCCATGTATCTACTGAGCAACACCGTCTTGAGCTTGTCCGAGCTGTCCAACTTGTTGCCCATCACCAGGAGTAGGTGTCCGACCAGTTTAACTGGGAGCCAAACTATTGAATTGAGCTAAACATCGCCAGCTAAGCTGGGGACTCCATTGGTGGTCAGATTTTGCTGTCTCATTGATGTACTATCAAGTTGCTCTATGCTATTCAGGATAAGGGTGCTGATCTTAGGCAACACGTCTAGGGTCTTGACAAGTACATGGCAGATGACGTTGCAAGCTTTCATCAAATTCTTTGACCCTGCTACAAGATTTTTTTATCATCCAGTAGGCTCAGGGACTACGTGTGGACACGTCATCTAGCAATGATTGTACTGCTTCTCTACATTGAATTTTTCTCAGCTAAGCTGGGGACTGGTTTCTAGCTAAGCTGGGGACTGGTTTGGCACCTAAAGTCTACTATTTTGGACCCTGGCACCACGTGAATACTTCACCTACTAGTCAGGCTTAGGGACTAAGTGGGCACACTTCACCTTGTGTTGAATGTGCTTGTCTCTAGGACCCAATGTTTTCCTGCATGATTAAGTCATGGATGGCAAGATCTACGCTTGGCTCAAAGAGTCTCTTTTTCACCTAAGGCAAGTGGGCACACTTCATCTAAGGTGAAGGTTTCAAAAAAAAATTTACTTGAGCTCCTTACATCCTTCTGGCAAACCTCAACTTTGAGTGAGTCCGAGCTCGGCTGCCCAGTTAAACTGGTCAGATGCCTGTCTCAACTGCTCGGTGCCTAGTTAAACTGGTCGGACGCATGTCTCAATAGCTTGGCTACTAGTTAAACTAGTCGGACGCTCGATTCAACAGTTCGACTCCTAGTTAAATTGGTCGGACACCTGCTCCTAATGATCGACAATAAGTTGGACAGCTCGGACAAGCTCAAGACTGGTGTTGCTCAATAGATACAAGGTGCTCGGGGACTAGCTGTGGGGGTATGTCCCCCGGTACCCACAAGACAAGACATGGGCCGCACCATCAGAGGTTTCCTAGCCCACAAGATCAAGACGCGCGACGCACGACACTGGTCGGCGTGCACCGCAAGGCTACAAGAAGATGTGATTTACTAGATATTGTAATACCAAATAGGATACTTTCCTCCTAACCCTACCCCTCCAGAGTATATAAGGAGGGGCAGGGGTCTCCTAGTTGACTTCCTGATATGGATCCTATGCTTAGCCTAAGGCAACCAATCTCTCATAATACAATCCACCAAAGACATAGGACATAGGGTATTACGTCAGGCTGACAGCCCAAACATGTCTAAATCATTATCTCTGTGTTCTGTGTCACCATCCGGTTCCCTCACACACACCTCCACTGATTCATCTACTACCATGGGCATACCCCTCGATAGACTACGGATGTATTTCATCGATATCTTCCCAGCATAGAAGCAAGCATCCGGGTTGCCAATGCTAGCAAGCCTGGCGATGAGATTGGCATGGTACTCATGGTTGTAGAACCGGTTCTAGGTCCCAAATTGTATCCCATGCAGCAGCACCCGCCGCAGTGGTATGCTCCATCCCACTACGGTGTCGCCGCACACCCTATGCATCTACGAACAGGTTGCCCATAGGCTGCCAAGATCTTTTATGGGATCCGCTGCAGCCGTAGCAATGTGGCTAGCAATCTCAATAGCCACATCCGTCGAGAGCTTCTCCATGGAACAAGGAAACACGCTATGGCAGCAAAAGATGGATCCTCAGCTCGGAGAGCGACGTCACGACAGAGCAGAGCTCAAGGGAGGGGGATCAGAGTGGAGCAAGGTGAGTTCCAAAAAACCCTCTTGGGATTTTATGAGCACTCCATTCTTGAAGGTTCCACGGCGCGGGGATGTCGAACGTCTTGGGGAAGTCAATGGTCATCCTCCGAACCTGTGCGAACCGCGTAAACCGTGTATGAAAATGCGACAAAAATTCAGAATGAAAGAATAGAAGAAAAAAGAAGACATGCAACTATTGAAGCACCAAAGTAGCCAATCCCTATGCAGTCCATTTCGGTCTTGTAACTTAGAATTTCTAGAGTAGCCCACTGGAAAATGCCAAAACATGGGTGGTTTTAATGTTTAAAAAAGGGTAGCTGCGTCTATAAACTAGGAAAAAAGGCAAAAAAATGTTGTCCCACATAGGGATCGAACCTGAGACCTGTTGGTCCACAACTATTTGTGAGTTCAAATAACTAGTGGATTAAAATATTTAAAAATGATCACTTCATCGTTCACCCTAAACCTGAGGGTACAGACTCTAGAACCCTTCACATATTGGTAACACTAGCTATATGTATGAGTAATATATCTGCATTTCTTTGCACCCGGAGCCAAAAAATGTGTCGCGGAATGCAAAAACCCAAGGATGAAATCCTATCCCCTAAAACCAAAATTAGAGTTTCTAAAGTGCCATGAAAACATGGCAATTGGGTCTCAACATTTGATACAGGTCATTGGACTGTTGCACTGTAGCACTTGATCCTCGACGTTGCACGTGATCTGGACAGCTTAGCCCAAAACAATGCGATTCGGTTCCTAAGGCACCGCTCCAACTCTCCCCATCATTTCACGATTAAAGCAGAGGGCCGCTCCCATTATTAAAACACCCAGTACCCATTTCTCCACCCGCACACGCTTGGCCTATTGAGAAACCCCATTCTCCTCACCCTCTACTGCAACTCCGCCACCCATGCCCTCCCCAATCCCCATCGCTTCACCATGTCAACCTCCCACTCCCGTTCTCGTCCGCCTCCCAACCATTCATGCTGGTCTCTGGCTCATCCATCACCCTCCCGCTCTCCCTGCTTGCAGCTTCTGTTGCCCTCCTGTGTGATTTATGGTGCTCCGGCATCTTCGGCACCATCGACCTCGCTGGCACCGACGGTCTCAACGCACTCCCGTTCACCCTCATCAGCACCAATGGTCACGGTGTGCTCCCATTCGCCCTCATCAGCACTGATGCCACCCTCCCATTCGCCCACACCGGCACCGCCCTCCCGTTCACCCTCGTCGGCGCGATCCCCCTCCCTGCAGTTGCCATTTCTGCACTCCCCGGACTATGCCAGCACTAACTCCAAGGATGATCTCCTTCATGGGTACATGACACCCATCATAAGGGGTCACCAGCTACTCATCATCAACATAGATGGGCAGTTGCGCTGCCCCATCTGCCCCCATCTGGTGAATCGGCAGTGGACCTAGGACGTGGCCAAAAACCACATCCTGGGGATCATGAACTCCAACGCCCAGGACGACAAGAAGAGGAGCCACCACCATGGCCTGGCGAGGAATAAGGGCTGGCTTCCTGTTGGTATTTATTAACGCACATAGATAAATCCACAAGCGCACGAATACCACTGTAACTTTCACCCGGAAGTATTCCAAGTATCAGTATCCATAGGGAAACGTGTGAGACTAACTACGGTCTGACTTAACTAGGGGTAGCAACAAGGTTAGGATAAATAGGAGCATAGAGAGGATAACTAAGGTTCTCTAGTTCTGACTTTAGTAAGCTATGTCTTCTACTATTCACCTAGGGATATTACTAGGGAAAGACACCAGTAGAGGATGCTTTCCTTCATAACTAGGGTCCTACTTGGCTTACAAATAGGGGGTGGACTAGAAAGGACTCAATGAATGTGTCACACTTGCTGTTCTAATGCTACTTCACGATCTACCACCGATCCTGGAATGTAGGGTGCATCCACGATTAACCCAAGTCTAAGCACCATGCTTACACTTACGATTAATACTTTACTCCCTCTAGGAAGAGAATAAAGCACTTAAAAGAGTCACGATCCTAATGAACAATATAAACAAGTTGCTTACTAGAATCAGAAGTTGATTACCAGAGAAATCTCATAGGCTAGCTCAAGTCAAACTTGGATCCACCAAGGTACAAGCTATAGAGAGAGCACCGACAGGCCGACACCACCTCCAAACTCTTCCCTCACTCTCTATCTCACTATTTCTATTTATAAGACTAGATTCTGTGGAGGACTAATCTTCTCTTGATAGCTGGCTCTGATTCTAATGAGGAGGATATGAATTAGGGTTTTAGGATGGCTCTCCGGAGGGGGGTATAGGACCGTATATATAGGCGGGTAGTGTCAATTCTAGACCCTCAGATCAAACTAACTTGAATAAACAGCGTAGATGCGATCTTTAAGGTGGTGGAGAACCAATATTCGAAGGAGGGGCTGCCAGGTGGGGACAGGAGACCGGTCAGCATGTAGGTAGGGCCAGTCGGCCCCACCCGATAGTGCCACAAGCTAGGTTTCGGTGGAGTGCCCTCTGGAGTCCTCTGGAACCTTCTGGTGCTATTTACGCCTGCGAATAATCATGATTTACTTTGACAAATAGGTCTACCTTGACGGTTTTTAGGATAAACCCTGCTGAAAACATAGATTCATCAAAACTCATGGAATTTATTAGTTTAAATCCCTAAACCTATGTTTGGTGATGGAATTAAGTATTATATGCAGGTTATGTTGACGGTTTATAATTAGTGTTAGTGACCGTCAACACTTCTGCTACCATGAATCTGGTCAGTAATGAGCGTGCCATTCATTCGTCGCCAGGAGTTCTATGTACCCGCTCGACTTGTGCCAATTCACATGGGATCTATATCTAGATTAGCAATCATGACTTCGATTAGTGGGATGACACTGATCTTATATTGTAAAGTCATGTAGAAGTAGGATGTAAGTTAGTATGAAAATGACTTCGAGCAGTGGGATGGCGCTGCTCTTATAATGTAATAGAAGTCATGTCATATTAGTGATATTAACTCTCCTAAAGTACTAGCTAGTACAATGTTTGAGTTGCCTGGTTCCTACATTAGAATGTAAATTTTGGCAACAAACCAATTAGGCAGTCGCAAATTTTGGCCACAACCAATATATTTCATAATGGCAATTTTGAGTATCAAGTATCAACCAATAATATTGATTTGGCAACCAAAATTAGATTTTCTAAAGTGCTTCGAAAACATGGCAATTGGGTCTTAGTATTTGATACGGTTGTCCCCCCCCCCCCAAATATGGCTAAGTGGAAAACATCATTTCTGCTAAGGTTCTGGCTAAGTGTCCGCTTCCATTTGTTTGTTCGCAGTCCACGGTGGGACCGACGGTGATGTTTGACGTAGCACCGCTATCCTACGGTTCCGACCGGCGGTGTAAATGAACCCGGTATATAAGTGGCGTGGTAAAAACTTTTCCCCAAATTTTCCATTCCCGCCCCACTTAGAATGGAGCCGCTCCCCGCTCGCCGTCGCCCTTCCCGTTGCTGCCGTTCCACCCGCTCTCCGCCATAAATCCGGTTCATAGCGCCGTTCGCCGGCTCCCCCACCCTACTCCACTGTTCGCTGGAGCCACTTCCCTCTCATTCGTCGCCCTGCCTTTCCGCCCGCTCTCCTCCATAAATCCAGTTCGCAGTCATAGTTCGCCAGCTCCCCCTACCCCTCTCCACCATTTGTCGGCTCCCCCAACCCCACTCCACCGTTCATCGACGGCAGTCGAGCCTGCTATCCGTTTTGCTGGCCATCCAATTCCATCTCTCCGGTTGCTGTTTCCCGCACATCTGAGGTAAACAAACTTTGGATTGGCCCTAGTCCCCTTTGAGTCTAACCTATCCTCCATCCTGTTGTAGAACAACAACTCTTTTTGCTCATTGTGTTTTCATTCCATTTAGGGTCAATAGTTAAAGATAACATTTTGTAGACCTCTATTTGGAAGTAGAACTATCATATGGGTAAATCCGTAGTAGCTTTTAGTTTTCATTCAGTACCTTTTAGAGAAAAGCTAACTGGCATTCGGTTGTTTTGGACATCCCTAACACGTGATTTTGTGACCATCAGATATTATCGGCATTTGTTCTTTGAGCTTCCGATCCATTACATCTGTTTGCATCTGCGTTTTGTTATGTTCTATCTCTCATATTTGTGAACAATTTGGCATATATTTCTCTGAGATCTGCAATCCATAGAAATAATTTGTAATTTTTCTCTGAACAATTTGGCATTTCATTCTCTAAGATCTGCAATCCATAGAAATAACTTGTAATTTTTTCTGAACAATTTGGCATATATCTCTTTGAGATCTGCAGTCCATAGAATAGAAGTTGTGTTATCCCCAAATTACATCACTGTGTCTAATAATATATGTGAAGAATTCTTTGTAAATATAGTAATAAGGCATTATAAATATGTAAAAAGACATTGTAAATGCAACCGAGTACCAGGCATGGCCAGAACTACTTTGTTTGCTCATATTTTATTGAGTTCACAGCATTAATATGTACTCATCTGGAGCTTGAGCGTGCATCTGGTGTTGAACAAGACTTGCTTTATTTGTACAGGTCCAAAACGGCTTGTACAACACCTTCATCGCAAGGTTCGTCATCACCTATGAAGTTCTTAGTTTGGTTATGTGTACACATATTTTGAATGTTCTCGGTGGGAGCTTGCTAGTTAGCATCAAGTCATTTTTCGCTATGTTTTGACTTTTGAATTGAATGGCTTGACAACATTGTGTTCTTTTAGGACTTTTACAAGGGTGGCAGTAGTATATGCACAGCTCGTTTTAAAAAATCCCATCAAGGGTGAACCCCTCCTGTTTTACGTAGAAAAAAAAAGCAAGGCTCATTGCTCATGAAGTACCAGTGCCTGAGGGTGTCTTCCCGCCGTCCCCTTCATCGTACGTTGATCTTATAGGAATCGACGGGGTAATCCATCTACGTATTTCCGTAACTGAGACAATTACTCTATCATATATAGTACAATCTTAAAGCCTGAGTATTTGATCTATATGTGCAGGAGCAAGTTCCCACCAAGAGTAACACAACCACAGAAGATAGCCCTGCTAGGCACTGGGGTAATCACCGAGTTGGATCTGGCCAAAGAACCTATGGAGCCATCCCCTTCATGGTACCTCGACCTTGGGGGAATCGGCGAGGTAATCCATCTGTGTATAGCCGTAGCTAATTCAATTACTCTATTATATGTAGAATAATCTTACAGCCGTGAGTATTTGATCAATATGTGTAGGAGCAAGCTCCCACCGAGAGTAAGACAACCACATCAGATAGACCTCCTAGGCGCCAGGCTAGGCGAGGGTAGAGCAAGTTGCGCACCAGTAAACAATTTATCATCGAGTTGGATCAGGCTAGAGAACCTGTGGTGCCATTTGGTGTCATGGGGCCTTACAATATGGTCATCAGGATGTTAGTGAAGGACAACATGCATACCCATCAAGTATAGGTACTGGAAATAAAAGGGCAGCGAATGGGCGGTTCCATCTAGTATGAAGAATCTTTGTTGGGAGAGGCTGAAGGACCTGTTTGTTTTTCCTGATGGGTTTGATGAAGAGGTGGTCAAGGATCGGGCATTCTTTATCATGGGCAACTCATTCAAGTATTTTAGGTACTACCTGACCTCCCAATATATGTAAGGAAGGGCATCAAGCCAGAATGGATAGAATACCCACATCAGCAAGAGTATTGGAGTGATTTCATGAGTGGGAAGCAATTGAATGAGGCTGAAGGAACAAAGTGAGGCAAATACGATGGCGGGCTAGCGGCGAGCTTTTTTGTGTTTTTATTTGGTTTTGAGAGGTGGACAAATGTCCCCGACTCTGCTGTTGCCATTATCAACGATGACGATTGACTAGAAGTAGTGGGAGAGTCGTCTGCCTTCAGAAACCTGATTTGCGTGTCCCCTGTTAATGCAGTAGAGGCCTCTAATTGGTAATATTAAATATTATGTATTAGAAATTCAGAAGTGCACACACATTATATTCGGAAATTGGGAAGAAGTAATTAAGGTGCATGTGTAGTCTGCTCGAAGGAGATTAGGGGAACCTTCAACCTCTGCGAAGAAAAGCGCTTGAGCAATGAGCAGTGAGCACGACGGTGATGTACTTGACGTCAAGCTAAATTAATTAGGATTCGGAACTCGGAAGGGGTTTTGCAGTCCAATCTTTTCTGCATGCATGCACAGCGAAGGCTCCCGATCTCCATGCGAATGCACTTTCCATGCAGGCCGTCGGATCGAAAAGTCGCCTCGCGCATGAGAAAAAAGCAGGCTTGTGAGTTGTGAGTGGGTAACATGAGACCTGTACGAGCACCGTGCCAAGTTAATTGCACTGCGTCGCAGTAAGCAAAGGGCGGAGCACCCAGCCGAGGAGAGGATCAGATGGACGACGACGTGCGTCCGGGCAGTGCATGCATGCAGGTGATCTGATGCGTCCCTCACGAGCTTTCCCATGGGCGGCGATACGTATCTTCCACGGATTTTCCTTTTCTCACTTGTTTTATTTATATTTTTTTTTTGTACTTGCTTCACTCTTTGCGTGCTCGCTTTGTGTTTTCTAGGGCACTTTTATTTTCTATATGCATGTCCCAATAAATAGTACCACTTTCGTCTTATTTAGTAAATATTGTCCAATCGTGGACCAACTAGGCTCAAAAGATTCATCTCGTGATTTTCAACTAAACTGTGTAATTAGTTATTTTTTTTACCTACATTTAATACTCCATACAAGCGACTAAAAATTAATGTGATGGAGAGAGAGTGAAAAAACTTAGAATTTTGATGACATCTAAACAAGGCCCGAGTGCTTTTGCCTCGACACAAATGCATGGGTAGTACTAAAGCTGCCTGGTCTCATGCACCTCGTTACTCTCAGGTGAATCATGTCCAAATCCGGGTTAAGAACTTAAGATCACAGCAACGACCTCTCGAGATGACTTTTTTACTATCGATTTAGTACTAGAGGCTCTTGCATTTATAGTCGTTTTTTTAGATGATTTATATATAGTCGTTTTTTTTTATTGTGTGTGGGGTTGCGGAATGGGTACGGGCACTATAAAAGGATTATTTTAGGGGGCGGATTCTCTAGACCAATATTTTTAGAAGCCCTTAAGGAGGCAGATTCTTTTTGCAGTTAGGCTCTTGAGGCCATGCCCCTCCATCAATATTCACTTCATATTTACCTTCCCCGACCTTGCATGGCACGGCCACGGACCTATATTTACCCTGGTTAATTTAGTATACTCTCCGATTCAAACATAACTCCAATTAGGACAGGGGTCCTAGTCTCCAACGTGACACTTTGACTGATAATTTTGTAAAATAGTGACAATTATACAATGTGAAAATATTTTCAACATAAATTTAGTAAAATCAAAGCATGAGTTGTAAATCTCTGTAACTTTTCATATACTAATGGACCAAGTTAGAAAAAAAAAGTTTGACATAATCATAAAATAAACTACTTACATTTGGAATCGAGGTTGTAAATTTTTGTAGCCCTTTCATATTTCTTTTCTATTTTATCGCTTGTTTAAAGCTTCTAAACTTGTCCTTTCACTTTTTATTTTATTATTACTAGTTTATTTGAAGCTTCTAAAACTTTTTAGTTCCTTATAATACCAATCAACCTCTAAGGTTTTTTCCTGAAACTTTTAGATATGTTTGGATATTTTCTAGGGAAAAGTCTGTTTTTAGGCTGTCGAACTACCACTCTAGTCCGTGATTGACTACTCAACTCCAAAACCAGGAATCTTTGACCGCTTAACTTTGAAAGCTGGGCATAAATGGCCATGCCACCCCTTTGACCTGGTTTTGACTACCACATAGGACGTCCATGCCCAATCAACATGTTGACTCAGCCAGGGCCCACATGTCAGGTTCCCCTCCCCCTTATCCTCTCCCTCACACCTCACGGACCAAAACGTCCGCGCGCTGGAGAGATTGTGTTAGGATTTGGAGTGGAGCACCCAAAGCGGGCTGTCATGCCTCTTCCTAGAGCTTGAGCAACCCCGCTCATCTACACCACGCCATGGCCGGATACATGGCCAAACGAGCCGCACAGGCACGGCACGGCACTGGCATGGCATGGCAGGGCACGGCACGATGGGGCACGGCGGCGCTATCGTGCCGTGCCGCGTAGTGCTGCCGTGCCGGCATCCCGGCCCAGGCACGGCACTACAGGTTATTAGCCGTGTCGTGTCGTGCTGCTAGGCACGGCAGCCTGCGCATGCCCGTGTCGGCCTGTAGACGCCGCCGTCGCACGAGGTCGCTGCAGCCACATCGCCGCCGCCGTCGTGGATGCGTCGCGCGCCGCCGGCATGTGGATGCACCGCCAGCCACGCGCCGCCGCCGTGGGGATGCGCCGCCAGCCGCGCGACCGCTGCCGTGGGGAGAGTATGCGCATGCCGCCGCGCGGGCGCTGGGGCCTGAGGGCGCTGGGAGAGTGGGAGATCGGTACAGGGAGAGACAGGGAGCGGCGCAGTGAGAGATCGAGAGAGATGGAGGCTGAGGAGCTAGGGTTTAGAAGGGTGTGACGTTTATATATATGGCTCAAAATGCATCCAACGGTTAGCATCTATCCTCAGAGCATCTAACGGTGGAAATAATCGGGCCGGCGTCATGCCAACCCATTAACCGTGCCGTGCCCGGGCCAGCACTGCGGGCCAAAGTTGCGGCCCAGGCACGACACTATCACCAGGCCGTGTCAGGCACGGGCACGATAGGCCTCGGGCCGAGCCGTGCTCGGGCCATGCTTTATCGTGACGTGCTAGTGCTGGCCCATCGGGCCTGGGCCGTTTGGCCAAGTATACATGGCCGTGGCGCATCCTCCTCTCCCATCCCGTACAGGTAGGGCCCAACGAAGTATGAGCCTACGATGATGTGCTAATGCGACGTGAAGGTGGCATTGGATCTCAGGGAGCGAAGGGAACCCGAGCTGACGCTACTTCATGTGCCTGTGCGGAAGGGTGAGTCATTTTCGCACCGGATTTCATTGGATGTGTTGGATTTTGCATTGGGTTCTCAAATCCATTGCTCTTCTAGCTCTTCTTTCTTGGAATCAAGTGTGTAAGGAAAATGGCACCTTGCATGGGCCGTTAAGTGATTCTAGTGTTTGAGTGACAATATGACTATTTGGACTAATAATATTTGCTAGTATACAAGGTATAGTTTAAATGGATGCAAGGTTGGCTTGGACTTAGACAACGATGGGACCAAAGTGATGAAATGTAACACCCCGGTCTATTAGTAGCCTGTACTAGTCGTGAAGTTGGCCCTAGGCCATGTGGCACGTGAGGAGTTATAGCTGGTGGGTTTAGTATCACCTAGAAAGTTTAGGAGAGTGAGGGCCAGCTTATAATCCATGTCGTTCCAAACGTAGTATCCCTGGGCTAACCCTTTTACATGAAGCGAGAATGAAAGCGTAAGAGAAGTGCTACGCGTATGCAGGCTAGTTCCACCTGCGGAGCTGGACTATATAAACAGATTTGTACGGGAGGTGTTACATCAACACCACAAGCAAGACAATAGAAGCTGCTATATGAAGACCTTAGAAGACCTACAAGAAGTCCAACAGACACCATGAAGATCAACACTACTACATAAATGGTTATCCCAGCACCCTTATCACAATCGTTTATTAAATAACAGACGGCGAAATTGTTTCACCCGCCAGTTCCAAGGCCAATAAGGCAATAAGGCAATAAGGCAAAGGGGCCATTCGAACCAAAGGTGAAAGCCGGTTAATCATAATAGCCGGCGGTGATAATCAGGGTTCGTATTGCTTCTGCATTATAAGTTGATCTAGCGGCAAGAGTAGTTATCACCGTCGGCCCTAAAAGGTCGCACATGGTATTGTACTGAACCGGCTATCAAAAGTTGTGACTATAAAGTGCTCCAACTTCTAACACCCTTTCATCACCATTAGTTCTGCTAGTAAGCCAAAGCAGAAGCTCACCCAATGCTCTACATATTGACGACATCTGAAGCTCACCCAATGCTCTACATATTGACAGACATCTGCCTTCTGAAACCACCACTCTTAATTTCCTCCACCCCCTTCCTTTAACTTTAACCATGACACAAGCTACCCACAACGACTCCTCATATTTCTAATACTCCCTCTTTTTTAAATGGTAAGCTGTTCCGGCTTTTCAAGCTAACTTTTATGACGTGTTCGACATAGGCCCTATTCACTTGTCTTATAATCCGTACTTTTCAGCTTGCTTTTTCAGCCGAAACAGTGTTTTCTCTCTCATAACAAATCAACCAGAATAGTGTTTCGGCTTGTTTTTTCAGTGAAGCAAACGAGGGCTATAGTATATATATCTAGATACATAGTAAAAGCTATGTAACTAGAAAAAATAGAACGACTTACAAGCATAACCCTGAGTGAATGTTTTTATTTAAAAGTAAAGACCAACTGCGGTCCTCAAACCTGTTCAATTATGTCATCCCAATCCTTATACTCACAAATTACCTATTTAGGTCCTTAAACTTGTTCGCCCCTATCATCCCGATTCCTAAACTTGCAAATCACCTATTCAAATTCTAGATCTATGTTTAGGTCTTAAAGCCAAGCACGAATAGAGATTGAGTACCAAAATAGGCGATTAGCGAGTTGCCAAACGGGCGAGTCCGCTATTTAGGAACCGAGATAACATGGCCGAATAAGTTTGAGGATTTAAAGCGGGTGATTTATACCCGAGATAACACGAACATACAAGTTTAAGGATCTAAACGGACGATTTACGAATTTAAGACTGGGATGAGACAACTCTTTTTTTTAATATGTCATGAACGGTTATTTCACATTCATTTTTATAATTTTACTTGAACTAATACTTCAACATATATGTGCTGTGAACAAATATTGTGAAAGAGGGGTGTAAGTTTTCTGCTTCAGATTTTTTTATTTCGGCACCTAGCTCGGGCAGCAGTTAGCTTGAAAACGATTAGATTTTCGAGACCCTTTTTTTTATGATTGCCACCATGCAGTGTTATGTTCCATGTTACTCCCTCCATTTTAAATTATAAGATATTTTGACTTTTCTAGATTTATACTAGCTTTTAGTATGCACTTAGATAGTGCATGTCTAAAACTCTAAATACATAGCAAAAACAATGCATATATAAAAGTCAAAACGTGTATAGTTTGGAACAGAGGGAATTCTGTCTACTCTAGTAATAATGTAATATGCATGCAAGAAGCCAAGGACCCACCCTGTCGGACTCATCTGTTTTGGCTGTAGCTTAGACTCTGCAATTGTCTTCACCTCTGCTGCTAGCAAATACATCCTGCAGCTTGGTCACATGCAAGTTCAGAACTTCCAACGTCTGTTCTGTCTGTGGTATCACTTCACTCACACAATGGTATTTAAATTCCAATATATATTTTTTCAAAGCAGGGACGTCACAACACAGGAACGCCCGTAGACATGGAACCAATCAAAGGAGGGAGCGCTAATGTATGTTGAATTTTAAGGAGTGGATTAAGGTCTGAACCGTGGGATTGGCTGAATGAGAAGCCCGGGAGGAAAACCGGACTTAGTGTGTTTGATTTTGAATGAAAACCTCGGAACCCCGAATCATAGGGCACGCCAAAACAATACTATTCGATTGTTCAGTTTGATGGGCTTACAACTCACCATGAACTACATCATGACTTCATCTTCTTTGTTGACACAGCTACCAAGGAACGCCCAGTCAGGATAAGGGCATTCGTAGCTCCAATCAGGACCAGTGTACCGCACACAATGCAACCATAGTCCTTCCTCATCTCCATCATAACTGCCCAACAGAAAAGCATTTCAACAAAGAATACACAATCTAACATCCTACCATAAAGCACTTCTTGGAAAAATTTGTTCTCTAATCAAACTCTTTATTGGCAACCCTAAACATCAAGTACTAACAAAAAAAAATTGTTAAGCAACAGTAAGCACTCACCCATGCTGGTGCAAGATTTGGACAGTTTGTGCACATGGGGTCGATATCAAACTCCACATCTGTTTCTGCATCTTTGCTGCCATGATCAACAGCACTATTGTCTGGATCTGATGGTGCAATTTCTTTACTGGCACTTGTTCCTTTTGTTGATCGTGGACAAAAGTTCCCCGATAGGTACAGCTCATCATTAGCTATTGGATAACTAGCGTGCTTTAGATGCACCCTTATCTACATTTCAAACATATCAGGGCATTATGCAAACGATACAAATATATCAGCATATATAGTTACATGCAAAGCATAAGAAAACACAATTTTAAAGAAAAAAGAATTCAGTAGCCAGATTACAGCCTGTTCGGCAGGTCGTAAACGATCGTATATGATCGTGGATTATAAGGCTGGAACAGTATTTTTCTCTCACACCAAACTAGCTAAATCAGCCAGCACTTAAATAATCCACGATCCAGCCCAGCCAGCCGAACAGGCTGTTAGTACCAAGACCATCATGGCATCATCCCTTGCAAAAAGAAAAGGACAAAAAAAGGCAAACTGGTGCACGTCAGTGAATTAAGCAATACTGCAATACATTGGGCATGAAGCTATAGCTTAAATGAGGACTATGAGTCAACACGATAGGAGCCATTTCATGGTTCTACAGTTCTAGTGCCTATAACAATGAGGCTTTTACCTGTATGCCATTATAAAATATTGCAATTGCCTACAAGCCACTAAAAAGTTCGAGCGGTCATAGGTGCCACTGCTCGAAACTTTTTTGTCGTACACGTCATTCCGTCGACATCTGCTACTAACGGTGTCAAATGGAGCTACGAAAAGTCATAAATTGCCCTCTGGCTAGAGTACCTTGCTGAAAGTTGTGCATTTTCCTCCCGTGCCACTCCCTAGTCCTGTGGCTTTGGCATTCGTCTGATAGTGTCAACTTGGGGCTTAATTAGCCTGCTAATATGAAGCGCAAATGACCCTGACCCCTTAATAAAAGTCGTAGAGCTTAGGGGGAATGACAACTTTGTTGCAGCGGCCCTAGACCGAATCAAAGTGAAATATGCCGCAAATGAGATTCCAAGATGCCTACTCGGGCGTCTGACCCAAAGGATTATCCATATACAGCATAGAAGATCACCAAATAGCAGACAGGATTTGGATACCCAGGTTCACTCACAAGTACAGTAAAGCCTACTATGCTTTTACAAACCAAGCAAGTTTTGCTTTATATTAGCAATTTTATAGCACCACAAGGACCGATGTCCTCGGTACTGCTTTGCGAATCAGAATCAATCCTTTTTTTCTGAGGATCCTCTCACTGCAGATTAGCCTGCAGGAGGCCATCTCTTATCTGCACCGCTACATACTTGACAGCTCCAGGACCATGGGGGATGAACACTGAAGAGGGCTTGGAGGAGGCCATGTCCATGATGTCCTTGGCTGTGGTGCCTGGAACCTTCTTTGAGAAGGCGAGCACACTGTCCCTCAGCCCGTCCACAATGGCCTGACGCTGCCTTGCAATACCCACGCCAGCCAGGCACTTGGATTCCGCCTCTCCTTCGGCTTTCTTGATCTGGAGTATCTTCTCAGCCGCAGCGCCAAACCAGCCCCGCTGTCGCGTCCGCCGCGTTGTCCTCCACGCACAGCGCTAGCTCGCCGAGCTGGGTGGCGTCAGGGGCCAACGAACGCCGCCGCCGGCCGCAGCCAGTACACCACCGAGAGCTCGCTCCTCCAAGCCTCCTCCACCCTAACTAGCTGATTCCTCGCCTTCCCCATCTCCCCGCGCGTGCGCCGCTCTCCGTTCCTGTTCGCCACCGACGCCGGAACACCCCGGTCGTCGCAGCGCGAGCTGAGGCCCCTCGGGTGCGGCCTACTACCGCGCCGCGCAGCGGCCTCGCCCCCACGACCGCTGGCCGCCACCGGCCGGGATTTGGCAAGCCGAGCCCGATCCCCTGCCGCTGCGTCTATTGAAGAAGGACACGCCTGCAATAGAAACGATGGCATGAGCAAGCAGGGCACGACTCAAGCAGGCGGCGGCGGCTCCAGCAGACGACGACCAGAGCGAGCAGGGCCGCAGGCACGAGAAAGCGACGGCGGGGCAGCGGCGTGGCCTGGCGAGAAGCAGTCGGCGGAGGGCGGCACGGGAGGAGGCGGTCGGGGTGGGCTAGCACGGGGCAGGGACGTGGCCCCGCCGGGCGATGGATGGCGCGAGAGGATGCTACGGGCGGCTAGGTGGATCGGGTGAAGGAGAAGAGGAAGGACAGGATAAGGTACGGAGGGAGAGGGGCATTTTGAACATCTTTACTGACTGGGCCCACATGTCAGGGTAGCTAAACGATGACAATTGGACAGAAGATGGACGGAATGGCGTGGGTGACAAAAAAGTTTCGGTCAGTGGCACATATGACCGCACAAACTTTTTAGTGGCTTGCAGGTAATTACAATCTTTTATAATGGTATACAGGTAAATGCCTCTATAACAATTGGTAGAAAATGGATGAAGGCTTGTGTTTTAGATAGTATGTGAAAACTATGCATTATTCATGTTTTACTGGAAGGGTAAATATGTCTACAATGACTAGTGATAGGCAATACCAAGTTCCCAAGATATAGCCTTTACGATTGAGAAAATAAGCATTTGTGCATGATTGTTGGAGCTGGGAGCATGAATAAAAAATACTTCACATGGTTTTAACAATTCAAACTTGGGAATTCCTTCTCAAAATGCAACTCTGGTGCCGCAATGGGACCATCCCTATCCCTGAACTATGATGAACTGTTCCAAAATCCACCAAAAGGACACAAATCCATGATATATGCATATTTATTTCATCTGTACTGTAGAGGCAAGTTGCATATCTGCATACTGATTTGACCATGAAATTTAATATGTGTGGACTGGGGACACAGGTCATGCACCATATCTATTAATTTCTTAAACTATTAATTTATTAAATCTAGACTGAGTGGCAAGTTATCATGTTGTTTGTTGTTCCACTGTAAAATGCATCTGACCACTAGTATACTCAAATGCATTGCAATGAACACAATTCAGAGAAAATACCTGGTGAGTTCGACCAGTCACAGGTTTGCACAAGACAATACTGTGTGTCCCATCAGTGCAAATCCTTTGAAACCTGGTGAGTGCTTGTTTTCCATTTGGTTCTTCACCAGCACCACCACTAATCTGAATTTCAGAAATTGTACTCAGATTCGTGCTTCAGAACAGTATTTCTTTAGCTAAGTGCACACATAGTTCTATCAAATCTTGCATGTGGTTTGCATAAGTAAATAGTGGTATGTTGTTTGACCTGCTATTTGGGAAAAACAAAAGAAAATGATATCTCTACAGGGATAATATGAAATTTCTTTCTTATTTTATATTCCTGACTTAGAACATACAAGGTTTTAATGAAGTAACATTAAATATGGTACAAATTATCTGATAAATTATAGACATTGTTAACATCTACAAAGCAATCTGTACCAGCCTAGAATTGCACTGACAGCAATATGCTTTGTTTGAAAGGAGGGAGGGAAAGAGAGATTCAGCAATTGCTCCAACATATTGCCAAACAAAAACATGCACAACAAGATTATTAATTGCTTACAGACCTCCACGGTACTCCTTCCATCCCGTGCATTGAAATTTACATTGGCATCAACAGTTTGCTGAAAAGAAACTCGTTCAGATAGATATACATTAGCGCTTATGTATGCGAAACAAATATATTTGAAATGCTTAGAACACTGGCAAGAACTTTCCAGCAATCTATTATGGTTCTCAAAGCAGATTCTTTTTACAAAGTTCCTAAAGAAGATTCAGTGACGGTATCAAACATGCCTCTAATTGTCAATTAGGCGTGCAGGTGGTTCCTAGTCAGGCTAAGTGGATGCCTTTCAAATCAGTGTGTCCAAGTCCGAACCATCAGTAGTTCTAGTTAGTTGCATGTGCATGCCCACACATAGGCGTCACCTTGAACTTTTTTTTTTGGCTGGATCATACAGTAATTTAATACAAAATATACAGCTCGTAAACTTAGTTGGATCTCAATGTTTTTCAGAAAAAAGAAACCTTATGCAACATAAGACAACTTGGCATCTAAGACGTAGGGCATAAGTAGAAAGTAAATTAAAGTAAAGATCTGACATGTTACAGATTTCCTGTACTATTTATTTTCACAACAGAATAGCTATTTATCCTTTGGGCCGGAGAAATATCGGCATTACATAAACGGTATACCTCACCATCAGGAAAAACCCCAACAACCTTGGCCACATATTCTTTTTGCAGCAGACCAGCTTCAATCTGCGATAACAGTGCTTAAATTAGAAAAATGTGTAATGTGTAAAAGGATAAAATACGTCAACAAGCAAATCATAAGATGAATGCAGACAGACAGTGTCATGTGGAGCTGCATTTAGGAACATCATCGCATGAAGAATACCACAACAGCTCCTTAGGCAATATGCTCCTTCAGCGCTATTTGCTTTTCTTTCTAGCTGGCTTCATCGTTAGGCTCAGGTTTGGTTTGTTTATATAAGAACCTGATTTGTTAGTGAGTTGGTTAGCTTAAATGTATTGTAACAGGGCACTCTCTATATCAGGAGCCCTTAATTTAGGAGATCAAGCCAGAACATTCAATTTGTTTCAATCTCTTATCTGTTGTTCCTAGTTCTAGGGTGGTTAACAAAATCATTGCTATGTATCTTCGTTGTATGATTGGGGATCGGACACGAAACTGGGTGTGCTGGGTGCCATGGGAGGAACTCTTCTACAACACTTCATACCACATGGTGCTACAAGAGATCCATTCCCACTTGTCTACAGTCACGACCCAGCATCAATCCATTCTTATGAACTAGGTTATGTTCAGGTTGAGGCTGTGGCTCAATCCCTAGAGGACCACGACAAATTCCTGGCACATGTGCATCACCACCTGTAGCAGGCTCAGCAAATCAACAAGAACTACGACCGTGTTCATCTGTTCATCACAACGTGGAGTTTGTTGTTTAGAGACTAGGTCAGATTGCGCTTATGTTACCTGTCAGGCTGTCAGCCTGTCACCACACCTCGGCTTCAATGATCAACTCCACCAAGAAGCTGTGACCACGCTTCTTTGTGACATACAAGATCATAGCCCAAGTGAAGTCGGTGGCATGTCGCTTGGAGAGTTCGCTAGGGGCACACATCCATGACATGTTCCATGTGAGCCGTCAAGAAGTTCTTCTGTCTGCCTCCAGCTACTCCTGCTGCTACTGCTGCCTCTACACTATGTTGTTATCATCCCAGTGCTATTGTGCTAGAACACGGTCAAGCGCATCTCTGACAGTGTTCACCAGCTCTTGGTCAAGCGGACTGGACAGCCAGCTTCTGCAGTATCCTCGGTGAACCTCGACCTACTGTGATGGCCCCTAAATGATAGGCTCCATCAGCATCACTTGCTTTGCTTTCAAGTTAGCTCAGTTTGGTTGTCAGGCTCAGGTATGGTTTGTTTATACAAGAAATGAGAAATCAGTTGTTTAGCAAGTCAGTTAGCTTGAATGGATTGTAATTGGCGCCCTCTACGTGAGTGCCTTGTGCCCTTGTCTGAGAGATCAAGAAAGAAACATTTAATCTCTTCAATCTATTATCTAGCATTCCTAGCTCCAGGGTGGCTAAGTGAACAACCTCACCTTCCCATCGAGCTGTTCCCAATTTCCCATTCACTGCAACCGGCTCTATTCCATACAGTGGACACAATCACATGCTAGAGTGCAGACACACATAATAAGCAATATGATAAAAAGGAGAATACTGACATGGTCTCTAATATTACCTGTTGCCGGAAACATTCAGCTCTGTAGGCATTTTTTGCAAATATAAGGAGGCCTGAAACCAAACGATCTAACCGATGCACTGCTGCAAAAATAAAATGGTAGTCAAGGAATTCTAACATTCCCGTTCAAAAAAAGGAATTCTAACATCTATGATGAATGGTAGAAATCATAAGAAAAAGACAAAAAAATCAGATAATTAAAGCAAAAGGATACGAAATAGGGGTGTTAACCCATGCTCAGCCTGGAGAATCCCAACTACAGTATTCTTGCGGTATTGGCCACATGGATGAACCTACAAAATGGGAACCACTAGATTTATGTATATAACGTTCTGACTTCAACCAAACATACACTAATTAGCAATTAAGTATTTCTGTAGGTACTAAACCTAGCTCAGTTAGCAGAAGGCATGTGTGTACACACCACCTAAGTTCATGTCCTCTTTGGTTAGCATTTGGGAGGCTATTTTCATCAGAGAATAATGATACTGATTCCACCTAGGAATTCTAGTTTTCCCGTAGTAACTTCTAAAATCAAGATTTGATTTCATGTTCAAACAAACTTAATTTACTTTCATCCAGGAGAATCCTTCATGATTACTTGATAACTCAGGCATCATCAGATCATATAACAAATTACTAGAAAAAAAATCTAAGATTCTACCAGTAAAATGGCCAAAAAAAGCCCCATCAGATACAACTTTAAGAGTACTGTATTCACTATTTACTAGCACATATAATTTGTGTTGCTACAAAACCTAATGCATTTTAGTTCAGGTGACATATTTAATAAACATGTGACATGTTGACAAATACACTTGATTAGTAACAATAACAATAAGTAATGCAGGAAATTCTCTAGACTTAAAAAGGAAACAATTTGAAGAACATAGGATTGTCGTAATAATAAGACCAGATCTATAAATATTTTATACATCATGTAGTATGCTAGTATAACAACTTTCATGTACATTATTATGAATATAAACTTACTGGAACAGAAGCTGGTTTGCAAATAGTTACGACATCAACTTCATTCTGAAGTATTGAAATATCACCCGCCAAGACAGGTGGCTCATGCCTGGAAGAAAAAATCACCTTTAGAAAAGCCTTGAACTAAAAAATTGTAAATGAGAAAAAGACATGCGAATTATTTTTGTTAAATCAGAACACAGAGTCTAGGTTCCTGCTTTCCTGGCATGCCATAGTAAGCATCTGGTTGACTAGAGAACTACATGAAGGTAAAATGCCACACAAAGTTAAACTAAATGGCATCTACTTAAAAGTCAAGGAATCAACAACAGTTCATCAGTACAACTAACATTTTATTTATATTATGGTTTATTAGCTAAAAATAATCCCAATAGAAAGAGTAAACTGAGACATTAACCAAAACATCTGTTAGTTACCTGTCAATTCACTTGCCATTTTTATGATATATAAGCATGTAAAGGATAATGTATCTGCAGTAAATTGTAAACAGTTATGCTGCTCCTAATCTTTGGAACATTTGTTTGTATGAAGCAATCTATGTTGAATTTATGAAGCGAAATTATCGAACATTTGTTTAGTGGGGGTAATAATTTCAAAATTGATCGAAGTGACTGACCTGTGCAAGAAGTGGCTTATCTTTTGTGATGATTTCACGATATAGTCTGTGTGAACCATTTGCCCATCAACCTGAAGCCTCCCGCACTTTACTGCATGAACCTAGCAATTTCACCTTTCACTTAGATGCAGCGATGCAAATGTTACTGTAGTTATATGAATAAAACATAGATCAAAATCTGAAGCACAAGGTTTAAATCATGAAAGGAAGATGCATGGTTCAAGATGATGGGATTCAAGAAACAACAGAAACTCCATTCAGTAGCAAGCCTCTTATGGACATATCTCTAGTTCTCTACAAGTAGGACTGGAGGGCAGACAATGATATAATATAACCATAATGACGTGTGATGAAAAGAAACAGTATGGTACATGAAATTCGAAGGAAATAATGGCATCATACATAGTAATCGCGGGAGCGCCCTTTGAACTCATCAGTGAAGAGGTCAACAATGGTCTTTCCAGCCCATCTGTTCTTCACCTGCAGACCAAATGAGCAATGAACAAGAAATTTTACAAAATGCTTAGATCCACGGAGAATGTAATGCATCTTCTTATCCATAGTTGAGCAAAGCAAACCAAACTGAACCAGCATTCCATAAGAACAGAAACAGAAACAAGCCCTGATACTAGTCGAAGGATGAACTATCTGGCATGGCACAGCAAGGTAACAGTGAACAGAGAGGATTTACCCTCATGTGACAGGTTACTCTCTTTCCGGAAATCTTTCCGACCTTTTTTGGGATTAAATTCCTATTTCTTGGAGCTTTGTCTTTTTTCCTCGATCAATGCAAAAGTCTTTTTCAGGAGCTAAAACCACTTTGGTTGTGTTCCTCATTCTTCCATCTATCCCTAGGAATTTTTCTAGTATTTTTCGGAGCTCGGAGATATTTTTCGGAGCCTAAATAGTAATTCCCGATTTTCTGTAATTATTTTAATTCTGAAAATCAATTATTTCCTAAAATATCTCGGATTTCCAAAATCTCCAAACCCTGCGTGTATATATATGTCGGCATAGCCCTTGACGCGGAGGATTCCAGAAGTATAGCTCGTTTTTCGAGCCGCCACTCGTAGCCCCGCATATCGGACGCCGAAGTTCGGAAAAGCTAGATTTCCTGCGAACTCTTCGGGGAGTTTTTTTCGGCGAAACCATCGCGTTCCGGTGTCGACCACCACCACCACGAGGTAGATCTCATCGTTCTCTACACCGTCTTGCCATCCTTTTCGCGAATCCGTGCACGTTCATCGTTTCCATAACCTCTCTTTTTCTTCTCCGGTGAGGAACCACCATGGCTGATGGAGCTTCTTCGTTCTTCGTCGTCCGGCGCTGCAGCATCATCTCCTGCACCACCACCGCACAGACCCCGCACCCCATCCCTGGCCTGTGGCCCTACGCTGCCCGATCCCGCGCCCCTGCTCATGAGCGTGCAGGACGTCGCCGACGCTGCCTGTGCTCGCTCCGGCCGGCCAACAGCAGCAGCCACCGCCACTGCTGCTTGGGCGAGGCTCGCGTACGTGGATGCCAGCCCCCGCGGCCGAGGCCCTTGCCCTCTCTGCCGGACATCACCGATCCCATCCACAAGCAGCAGGCCAGCTTCCATGTCCATGTTCTGTACGTACGGATGGAGACGAAGAAGATGCAATCATTTACGATTTTGCCATCCAGTTGTTAATCTCCGCCGTTTAATCGTTTTAGCTCTATTTCCGTTCGTTCCAGTTGCGTTAGTTTCGTGTCGTCGAGATCTACGTAGTAGTGATATTAGTTTTCATATCACATGTTTTTAGTATATAATTAAATAATTAATTTAATTAGTCTATACACAGCTAGTTTTGTAATTAGAAAAAAAATAATGTAAGTAAACTTCGGTCTTTCATAAGCAAATGTTAATTGGATTAATGTTAACTTATATATTTCAAATTGTAATATACTTAAATTAAACACGTTCCATGTACAAAATTCGTGTTAGAGGCTCACATGCTTTTCTCTTTTAAGTTGTTAAAGTTTGAATGGATTAAATAATACACATATGTTTACAATTAAAATATGATTAGTTTACCTCATCTTTCTAAATTAGATATATAATTTGACTAATCTGAACTAGTAGTTTCAAATGATTTTGGTTACTTAAAATAATACGAGCATGCACAGCACCAAGCCGAGCACCGTGCTCCTGCCTCGCTTTTTGATAGCTTGCTGATATCAGTATGACGTGTCTTAACTTTATGGCCATTTTCTTTAGAAAAATAAATCTAGAAATACACTCCAAATACACCTTCATGGACATGGTCCATGGTGGATCGCTCTCACAGCCCCTCCCCGGTCCACGATTCAAGGACCGAGTTCACAGCATAGTGCACGCGCATTTTGCGTTCTAACTCCCGTACTTTTCCGTAATCGATCCACTGTTATAATTAAATATTAATTTGATTAACATTTATTTAATAGTCTTTTTAATTAAAATCAATCTAGTTTTTAATTATGTTTCCGATCTACGCTCGCTTTGTAACGTTGTATGCTAGACGATGACGATGTTATATACCATGTCCCGTGTTTATAGTTTTCAATATAAATATTAATTGAATTAATATTATTGCTCACACCATTTTTCGTACTAAAAGCAAATTAGGTTTTATTCTTTTTATATCGAGCCGTTCTTGTCGCGTTACTTTTGTTCAGTGTGTTCTACGCAGTGGCGTTAGTGGTTCTCATGTTAATCAAATGTGTTTTGGCAGTTAAAAAGTTAATTGTATTAATACTATCACTTGCATCATTTTCGGAATATAAAGTCAATATAGGTTTTATACTATGCTCTTTCTTAAGCAATGAATCAAGTTGATTAATGAAAATATTTACATGTGTTCCTACAATTAAAATAAGTTAAATGGATAGGTTTTATTTTCCATTGCACTAAAAATCCTTTGATAGTCGTGTTTTCGTTGAATCGCATATAATATGTCTTTTGCGTTTGTGTGTTCATAGCGATATGTCGTTTTACTTATTTTTTCTATGATTGGTGTATTGTTCTGATATAGATGCAATTGTATGCTATGCATGTATGTGTATGGATGTTGTGTGGTGTTCTACGATTACGTCCAGTCGGTGAGATATACGTAGTGATCCAGAAGAAGAAGAAGGACGTTGAAGATTAAAGCTTACCGAAGGATCGGTATTTAAGGCAAGTGTACCAAAGGCCCCTTGTACCTATGAATTATTACACTTCATATCCATGCATGTGTCTAATTTGATATACCTTTAAGGACTTTACCTAGATGAATACTTGTACCACATATCCTTGTTACCTAGGGTTTGGGTATGCACTTTCGATAGATGCTGCAGCGCTGAATATAGAATAATAATTAAACATGACTAAAGACATTATGCAATATGATAACATGAAGCTTTTTAGCAACAGATAGGGGGCTAGAGTACGGGGTTGAGTACTCTAGTGCCTCTCCATAAGGACTTAATCCTGAAGCGGCAACCTAGGAGGTTCCATACAACCCTGAGTGTCATATGGCTCTAACTTTAACCTGTTAACTAGATTGTACTAGCTTGTCTGTAGCTTCCAGTAAGGGTAAGAGGGTATCTTTCCTTTTTCTATGAGGATGTGTGTACCATGCTGCGATGCTCACGCGTGCCACTCCTTAGTAGCTACGACTTGTTAGTGCGACTAGCTAAGGGTTTCATAGTGAAACCCTACCACACTTTCTAGGTAGAGGTGTAGTGGGCTTTGCAAACTCCGGCACTGGGAATCACGGCTCGGTGAGTAAAGATGTACAATTTCTACAAAAATATTTAACTTGTTATAACAGCCATGCTCACGGATACGAGCGGTTTGGATCCTTTAAGATTAGTGGTTACTGTGGATGGTGGATGGCTAGGAATTGAGATAAACTTGACTATACTTTAATATCACTTGGGAATTGGGATTGTTCACTAAAGTAGTGATACAGGATGCTAAAACTTGATCAACTAAAATTGCGAACCGTAGTCAAACAGTGTCAAGCCTTTTTGAGCCTCATAGATCCCTTTGATATACTTGCTAAGCATGGTGAGCTTACACTTGCTTTACATCCAATGAAAATCCCGGATGGGTACCAGATTGTTGGTTTGGAGGAGTTAGGCTTGTGGTCAACCAGTCAGTCGTCCCTGTGGATTTAGAGTCTTCACCAGAAGATCGGAGTTGCCTTTCCGCTGTCTATACTCTGAGGTTATTTTCCTTTTACTAATATGTTATGTAATAAGTATTGTCTTTTGATATTACCCTTATTTGTGGCTATATGTGAGATTTGACTTCATGGGCTCACATATAGTGTGTATCTGGTTTTGTCCTTAAAACCAGGTGCTACATCGCCACAGCCTCTGCCTCCACCTTGATGTCCATCTTGGCGACGCACCGGCATGGCTAGAGGAGGCAGAGGATGTTGATGGTAGTTAACAACCATTATAAACTATTAAAGAAACATGAATAAGGGCATAAATATGATCACCAACAAAGGTCTAGGGGTTTAAACTAATAAATTCCATGAGTTTTGGTGAATCTATATTTTCTGTAGGGTTTAACTAAAAAACTGTTAAGGTGGACCTACATATCTGATTTAATTGCACTTATCCATCGTGAAACAGACACTAGAAGGTTCTAGAGGATACCATGCCAAGGCAGAGAGGTAGAGGTTGCTAGGTGGGCTGGCCAGCCCCACCTGTAGGCCGCCCTGCCCCTGGGCATACCTATCAGTCTCCGTGTTGCAATGTCGGTTCTCCACCGCCTCCTAGGTTGCACCTATGTCGTTCCTTAAGTCGGTTTGATCCAAGAGCTCACGTTTGATGCTCTAGGCTATATATACTAGTCCCTACCACCCCCTAAGGCATCAAGTCATTTGAGAAGATAGAAACCCTAATCATCCTTAGAGTTTCATCAATTCTAGGGCATAGCTAGTTAGGTTAGGTCTAGAGGGAGGCAAGTAAGCTTCGCTTGGATTCTCGATCGTGTCAAGAGCGTGGTTGTAACACCCTAACATTAGCTACTTTCTAAAAAGAGTAAAATGATTTCTATTAATTGTTTTGTGCTCATAAAAACATAGGTAAAAGAAAATTTTCTTTAAATTAAAATCCAACGTAAGGGTAGCAACATGTTTGAGCATACATGCCGTTGCATTGGTACTTTTGTGATGAGTGGTTTGGAAAATAAATTCAAATCTCAATCTTCAAGTAGTGGTTTAAAAAGAATTTGAAAACTTGCAAAAACAAAAGTTAGATAAGATGCTTTGTTTTCAAAATCCAAAGGCTTGGAAAAGGTTTTAAGACGAGTTAGAACGATGCCTCTCCTTTCGGGAATCTTTTCGACCTTTTTTATGATTAAATTTCTATTTCTTGGAGCTCTGTCTTTTTCCTCGATCAATCCAATAGTCTTTTCGGGAGCTAAAACCACTTTGGTTGTGTTCATTATCCTTCCATCTATGTCTAGGATTTTTTATAGAATTTTTCATAGCTTAGAGATATTTTTCGAAGAATAAATAGTAATTTCTGATTTTCTATAATTATTTTAATTCCAAAAATCAATAATTCCTAAAATATCTCCACTTTCCAAAATCTCGAAACCCTACGTGTGTGTATATATATATATATGCCGGTGTAGCCCGCGACGCGAGGATTCCAGAAGTACGATCTGTTTTACCAGCCTCCAATCGTAGCCCCGCAGATCGGACGCCAGAGTTCGTAAAAGCTAGGTTTTCGACGAACTTGCGGCGAGCTTTTCCGGCCAAA
Source organism: Miscanthus floridulus (assembly GCF_019320115.1). Classification (NCBI taxonomy): domain Eukaryota; kingdom Viridiplantae; phylum Streptophyta; class Magnoliopsida; order Poales; family Poaceae; genus Miscanthus; species Miscanthus floridulus. The sequence goes on from NC_089587.1 coordinate 158,458,410, forward strand.
CCATCGCGTTCCAGCGTCAACCACCACCACCACAATGTAGATCTCGTCGTTCTCTACACCTTCATGCTTTTCGTTTTGTGAATCCGTCACCGATTGACCACGTTCCTTTTCTTCTTTCTCTCTTCCGATCAGGATTCCAACGAACCTCCATGACTGCTCGTTCTTCTCGAGTTTTCGGCCGACTCGGCCTTGGCCGTGGCTCCTAGCGCCCCCACCTCACAGCCGCCCTGGGCCATGCGCACTGCAAGCCAGACCCCATCCCGCTCCCCTTCACGTGCGCCTGCTCGCGAGCGTGTAGGACGGCCGCCGCTGCTGCCTATGACCGCTCCGGTCGGCCAGCAGCAACAGCCACCGCCGCTTGCCGTTTGGGCGAGGCGCGCGTGCACGGCTGCCTGCCTCCGCGGCTGGCCACAGCCCCAGCCCGGCCTACCCGAGATCCCTTCCCTTCCCTGCATAGGGCAACACAGCAACATCCATGTCCATGGCGTCCGTTCGTGAAAATGAATGAAGCAAGGTAGAAGATGCAACTATTTACGATTTTGCCATCATGTTGTTAATCCCCACCGTTTAATCGTTCTAGCTCCATTTTAGTTCGTTCCAGTTGCGTTAGTTTCGTGTCATGGAGATCTACGCAGTAGCGCTATTATTTTCATATCACATGTTTATGAATTTATTTTATTAAAATATTAATTGTGTCTATAATTAATTAATCACTGATTAATTAAAGTTGATTTAGGTTTTTGATTTCGATTCGATTGCGGAGTTTCATTGCAATGTGTGATACGTGTTAGCAGCGATGTTTAACATGTCTCACATCTTGGAAATTTATAATTTAAATATTAATTTGATTAATGATTATGTAAACCTGTTTCTAAATAACAGCAACCTAGGACAGTATCCACCTTTTATAATTACTTGTTAATTAATGTCAACTTAAATATGTATTTATTAATTATAATTTTCTTAGTTTAAACATGATTTATATAAAGTCGGTTAAGATGCTTTTACATGCATTTTTCTCTTGCAAAGTTAAAGTTGAATTTGATTAAATGATATGTGCATGTTTATGTATAAAATATGACTAGTTCAACTCGGCTTTTAAAATAAAATGTGATTTTATATAATCTGAATTAATATGCTTCATATAGTTTTGCTCAATTAAAATAAATCAAGCATATAGGTTTTTTGTCTCTTTTGTAATATAAAATCCCGATAGTTATTTTTTAACGATAGTTCCGTTATCGGTGATTCTTGCGTTCCCGTGATTGTAGCGACGATCCCTCTCTTTTAGTATATTATTTTAAAGCTTTTGGTTATGATTGGTGTATTGTTCTTAGTTGTCTTTGCTTTGTCTGGTTATATGTCTCTGTGCTTGGTGTTGGTTACGAGTAGAAGTGAACCATACGTAAGCGTTGGAGACTAGAAGTTGAGTGCTAGAAGCTGCAATATTAAAAGATAAAGTCTGAAGATTCTCTAAGCAAGTTGTTTTGGGCTAAAAGCAAGTTTGAGGCAGGTATAATATGAAGCTCCTTGTTACCTATTCACTTTAATGCAATCTCAATTCATATGCATGTGTTAATGAACCACCTAGAGTCTATTTACCTTGATATTGATTATCATGTCCTTGATTTACCTATGGGTTTTGCATGTGGGTAGTATGCTCAGTTTGCACCAACTTATATTGACTAAAGAATACAATTAAAGATATATGCAACATGGTATTAAAACATGCTTTTTTAGCAACATGGACAGAAGGGGGCTAGAGCATTGGGCCTTTTTGCGTGCTCTAGTCAGCCCTCTGTAAGGACTAAATCTTAAAGCGGTAAACCAGGACTTACCATACAGCCACGAGAACTACATGGCTCTAGTTTTAGCCTAGTATCTTGATCTATTCTAGTTCATCAGTAGCTTACCGAAAGGACAAGAGGGGGGCACTAGTTGGTATGTTTCTTTTTTCTACCAGGGTGTGTACTATGTCGCGACCATAAGTGCCAATCCTAGAGGAGGGCTGCATACGGCTAGACGGCTGAAACCTTAGCGGCTGCTACTTATTAGAGCAACTGGTGAAAAGCTTCGTAGTGATCCCTGTTGACTTATCTTGGAAGTGAGTCAAGAGGCTGATCACCTTGGGCAAAGGGCAATCATGGCTCGTCGTGAAAGTGTACAAACTCTATAGAGTATAAAATTGATATATCAGTCGTGCTCACAGACACCGAGCGACCTAGATCCTTTTTGAGATAGATGGTTCAATGGATTGTTTGGGATATGATCATCCTTCATGTTAAATATACTTTCACCTTGGGAGCTTAAGCATAACCTAGCAACATAGGTTTAACAAAAAAAATATGACCAATTAAAAGTGCTTACCACAGTTCAGCCATGTCTAGCCTTTTGAGCCTTGCATCCCCTCATGTTATACTTGTTGAGCATGGTGTGCTCACACTTGCTTTACAATCAATAAAAATCCCAGATGGGTACCAGATGGTGGATCGAGTTAAGAGTTTCTTATGGAGTCCATGAGTACCAGGAGAGTGTTTCCCCCAGTCAACCATCCCTGTGGAGTATGGAGTCCCAAAGAGAAGATTAAGAATAGTTTTCGCTATACTTCTGTAATAGTTGTAAGTACTGTTGTAATTATGTTCGATACATAATAAAGCATTGTTTTTTATATTCTCCATATTTGTCGCTATATGTGTCATGTGGACATCCTAGGCACACATATAGTTAGCGCTTGGCAATTCTTTAGAAAAACTGGATGCGACAGAATGGTATCAGAGCAGTGTTGACTATAGGATACAAGCCTAGTTGGCACTGGTCATTTCTGAAAACCTATTTTGCTATAAAACTATTTTCCACCTCCTTGACACATTGAATTGAATATTTCCAATCCTTGTCCTATTATCTCATCTCCTTGATAGCTCCCTTTGAGCTATACTTTCTTGTCTCCTTGAGTTGTTGTTCTTGATCTCTTGCAAACTTTCTAGTCTCACCTCTATTCAAAATTCCAAAGCCATGTTAAGAAGTTTTCCCCTAAGAATGCCTACCAAGTAGCTAGAAGGAATGATTAGTAATGAGCTTGTATTTTATGTTTGGATGGTTTGTCCTTATGTTATGGTTGAGTTGGATCTTTGTAATGAGTGCACTGAATTTGTGGTTATGCTCACAATTTCATTTATATTAAAGGTTTAAGGTATAAGGATCAATGGAATAAATAGTCTGGGTTCTCTTTCTCTTGTTTGTTGCTTTCTATCTTCAGGAGCAGTCTGTCTTCTACGGCCTATGTCTCCAAACTCTAAGCAACCAAAAATTCTGGGTGAATGTAGACTTCAAGATTTTTATTTTCCCACAACATTCACCTTGATAGATATTCTGGTTTGGGAGATATGAAAATCACAAGGCTATACATCTATGTTGTTTGGAATCTGGAAAAGTTTTTGTTGGGCAAAGATTTCGACCAAGTTAACTACAGAATCTGAAGAAGTGGTCTAAAATAAAGTTGTGGGGAATTTTATAAGCTTTCCAACGGTTTAAGATGCAACTTTATTAGATAAATGAAACTCGAGATATGGATGTTTTTCTGCGCTATTGTTTTCTATCTACGGAAAGGATCCATTTTTCTTATTCATATCTATGTCCACAAGCTCTCTGGGATGTCAGAGGATGATAATACACCTTGAAGAAAGTTACATGTTGGATGTTGGTGCCCCTATCTCATCTCTTCTTAAGGGGGGTAGCCAAGCTAAGAGTGTTGTGACTTGGTGAACTACAAGGAGTTCGGATCCACGTCAAGATTGACCTTCGAGCTAGCTATGGTTGGGAGTTCGATCTTCATGTACCTAGGATATAGACATATACAAAGAGTTACAAGAATGCTCAAGACTAAGATTAACTCTTGAAAACAATTGGATTGGTTTTGATTTCCATTTAAAGCTCTTTCCTTGTAATGAAATTTTCAAAAGATGTTGGGAAATAAATTAACAACCTTTTGATTCAAAAACTTTGAAAAACTTCTTCAAAAGTTGATTTGAACTAATTTCAAAAAGGGTTTAAGTTTGTTTTCTCATTTTCAAGAGTTGGTATTCGAAACTTAATTTCAAAAGTGTTTCGCTAAAGAATAAGAGTTGATTTGAAAAGAGTATTAAAGTTTAAAAGATTCAAAAAGAGTTGCCAAAGACTATATTTGAGACATTTCAAAAGTTTTGATTTGAATTTTGAAAGACACTTTTGCCTTAAAACTCATTCGAAAGAAAACAATTTGATTTGAACTGCTTCACTCAAGGTTTTAGTTTAAAAATAGATATTCATAAAAAGTTTGAAAGTATCTTATTTCTAAAACTTCAAAAAGTTGGAAGCAAATTTGGATTTCAAAACCCACTTTGCTTTGAACTAAAATTCAAAAAGAGTCAAATGTATTCGGTTACTCTTCAAAGTGTTATTCTAAAACACTTTGAAAATGGTTCAAAAGTTCTTTTAAAATGGGTTGTTTGGAAAAGACCGATTGAAAAAAAAACAATTGGAGTTGTCTTATTTCAAATTTTATTTGAAAGGTGTTAAAAATGCTTTCATGATATTTTACAAAAGTTTGAATATTTTGATTCAAAAGTTTGCAACAATTTGCATTTGCAAACGGAGCACTTTTGGCTTTGAATTAGAATTAAGTTTGATTTTAAAACAAAATTTGAAAAGAAAATGTTTGAGTTGATTTCAAAAGTGTATTTCTAAAAGAAGTCTTCCAAAATGGTTCAAAAGGGTTGAAAATTATTTGATTTGATTTAATTCCCCAAAAGTCTTATTCCAAAAAGAACTTGAACATGTGTATTAAGTCTTTTGTTTGACTTCAAAAGAAAATGGGAATTGAAAACTTACTCTCTTCATTTCTAAAGTAGTTTTGAAATTGATTTGGTTTGATTTCAGAAATCCCAAAAGAGTTCATTCAAAATGATTTGAAAATAAAGTTCGAATGTTTCATTTGTTTTCTAAAATCTTGTAAATCCCTTGTTTGAAACAGATTTCAAAAGAACCTGAATTGATTTGTCTGCTCTTTATCTGAGATTTGATTATAAAGTCGAGTTTTCAAAAGAGTTTGAAAAACAAAGCTTAGTATGCTTTCCTAAGTTTCCAATGATTTGAAAATGGTTGGGTTTATTTCAAAACCTTAAAAACATTTATTCAAAAGAGTTTCAAAACATGATTGAAATATTTACTTGAGTTCTAAACATAAAACATATTTTGAAAGCTATTTCAAAAGGAGTTGAAAAAGAAAATTTGTTTGGTTTTGATTTAAAGTCTTCCTTTTGAAAAGTAAAACATTTCAAAATGCATAAAAAAATGAACCATAGAATTCAAAGTTCTGATTCAAGCTAAGGAAGACCTTTTGGAAGCTTAAGATGTGGATAATAAGATTCACTGGAATGAATTAAGAGAAGCAACAAGACAAGACTTGGAAAAAGATGGAACAAAAATCTACAAGAGTGGCCACGTGATGAGTTCTCATACAACACAAAGTGAGTATCAAGATGATGTTGCTCAAGGAAGTGAAGAAGATTTCAAGTTGAAGTATCCCTCTCTTATTTGCTCTTCTTCTCTGAATCTCGGGGATGAGATTCATCTTAAGGGGGTAGAATTGTAACACCCTAAAATTAGCTAATTTCTAAAAAGAGTAAACTGATTTCTATTAATTATTTTGTGCTCATAAAAACATAGGTAAAAGAAAATTTTCTTTAAATTAAAATCCAACGTAAGGGTAGCAACATGTTTGCACATACATGCCATAGCATTGGTACTTTTGTGATGAGTGGTTTGGAAAATAAATTCAAATCTCAATCTTCAAGTAGTGGTTTAAAAAGAATTTGAAAACTTGTAAAAACAAAAGTTAGATAAGATGCTTTGTATTCAAAATCCAAAGGCTTGGAAAAGGTTTTAAGATGTGTTAGAACGATGCCTCTCCTTCCGGGAATCTTTCCGACCTTTTTCAGGATTAAATTCCTATTTCTTGGAGCTTTGTCTTTTCCTCAATCAATCTAAAAGTCTTTCCTAGAGCTAAAACCACTTTGGTTGTGTTCATTATCCTTCCATCTATCTCTAGGAATTTTTATGGAATTTTTCGGAGCTCAAAGATATTTTTTGGAGCCTAAATAGTAATTCTCGATTTTATGTAATTATTTTAATACCGAAAATCAATAAATCCTAAAATATCTCCACTTTCCAAAATCTCCAAACCCAGCATATATATATATGCTGGCGTAGCCCTCAACGCAAGGATTCCAGAAGTACGATCCGTTTTCCCAGCCGCCACCCGTAGCCCCGCAGATCGGATGCTGAAGTTTGAAAAAGCTACGTTTCCGACGAACTTCCAGCGAGCTTTTTCGGCCAAACCGTCATTTTCCGGCGTCAACCACCACCACCACAAGGTAGATCTCGTCGTTCTCTATACCGTCACGCTTTTCGTTTTGTGAATCCGTCACCTGTTGACGACGTTCCCTTTCTTCTTTCTCTCTTCCGATCAGGTTTCCGGCGAACCTCCATGGCTGCTCGTTCTCGAGTTTTCGGCCGACTCGGCCTTGGCCTCGCCTTCCAGCGCCCCGACCCCACGCCCCCACCTCACAGTCACCCTGGGCCATGCGCACCGCAAGCCAGACCGCATCCTGCTCCCCTTTGCGTGCGCCTGCTCGCGAGCGTGTAGGATGGGCGCCGCCGCTGCCGTTTGGGCGAGGCGCATGTGCGCGGCTGCCAGCCTCCGCGGCCGGCCACAGCCCTAGCCCAGCCTAGCCGAGATCCCCCTCCCTTCCCTCCATGGAGCAACACAGCAACATCCATGGCCATGGTGTCTGTTCGTGAAGATGAATGAAGCAAGGTAGAAGATGCAACTATTTACGATTTTGCCATCATGTTGTTAATCCCCGCCGTTTAATCGTTCTAGCTATGTTTCAGTTCGTTCCAGTTGCGTTAGTTTCATGTCATGGAGATCTACGCAGTAGCACTATTAGTTTTAATATCACATGTTTATGAATTTATTTTATTAAAATTTTAATTATGTCTATAATTAATTAATCGCTGGTTAATTAAAGTTGATTTAGGTTTTTGATTTTGATTCGATTGCGCGAGTTTCATCGCAATGTGTGATACGTGTTAGCAGCGATGTTTAACATGTCTCACATCTTGGAAATTTATAATTTAAATATTAATTTGATTAATGATTATGTAAACCTGTTTCTAAATAACAGCAACCTAGGACAGTATCCACCTTTTATAATTACTTGTTAATTAATGTCACCTAAATATGTATTTATTAATTATAATTTGCTTGTTTAAACATGATTTATATAAAGTCGGTTAAGATGCTTTCACGTGCATTTTTCTCTTGCAAAGTTAAAGTTGAATTTGATTAAATGATACGTGCATGTTTATGTATAAAATATGACTAGTTCAACTCGGCTTTTAAAATAGAATATGATTTTATGTAATCTGAATTAATATGCTTCATATAGTTTTGCTCAATTAAAATAAATCAAGCATATAGATTTTTTCTCTCTTTTGTAATATAAAATCCCGATAGTCGTTTCTTTTTAACGATAGTTCCGTTATCGGTGATTCTTGTGTTCTTGTGATTGTAGCAACGATCCCTCTCTTTTAGTATATTATTTTAAAGCTTTTGGTTATGATTGGTGTACTGTTCTTAGTTGTCTTTGCTTTGTCTGTTTATATGTCTCTTTGTGCTTGGTGTTTGTTATGAGTAGAAGTGAACCATACGTAAGTGTTGGAGACCAGAAGTTGAGTGCCAGAAGCTGCATTATTGAAAGATGAAGTTTGAAGATTCTCTAAGCAAGTTATTTTCGGCTATAAGCAAGTTTGAGGCAAGTATAATATGGGGCTCCTTGTTACCTATTCACTTTAATACAATCTCAATTCATATGCATGTGTTATTAAACCGCCTTGAGTCTATTTACCTTGATATTGATTATCCTGTCCTTGATTTACCTCCTTATTTTCCATATGGGTAGTATGCTTAGTTTGTTCCAACTAATATTGACTAAAGAATACAATTAAAGATATATGCAACATGGTATTAAAAGGTGCTTTTTTAGCAACATGGACATAAGGGGGCTAGAGCATTTGGCCTTTTGGGTGCTCTAGTCTGCCCTCTATAAGGACTGAATCTTAAAGCGGCAAACTAGGACTTACCATACAGCCATGAGAACTACATGGCTCTGGTCTTAGCCTAGTATCTTGATCTGTTCTAGTTCATCAGCAGCTTACCAAAAGGGCAAGTGGGGGCACTAGTTGGTATGTTTCTTTTCCTGCCAGGGTGTGTACTATGCCACGACCATAAGTGCCACTCCTAGAGGAGGGTTGCATACGGCTAGATAGCTGAAACCTTAGCGGCTGCTACTTATTAAAGTGACTGGTGAAAAGCTTCGTAGTGATTCCTGCCAACTTATCTTGGAAGTGAGTCAAGAGGCTGATCACCTCGAGCAAAGGACAATCACAGCTCATGGTTAAAGTGTACAAACTCTATAGAGTATAAAACTGATATATCAGTCATGCTCATGAACACGAGCGACCTAGATCCTTTTCGAGATAGATGGTTCTATGGATGGTTTAGGATATGATCAACCTTGATGTTAAATATACTTTCACCTTGGGAGCTTAAGCATAACCTAGTGACACAGGTTTAACAAATAAAATATGACCAATTAAAAGTGCTTACCGCAGTTCAGCCGTGTCTAGCCTTTTGAGCCTTGCATCCCCTCATGTTATACTTGTTGAGCATGGTGCGCTCACACTTGCTTTACAATCAATAAAAATCCTGGATGGGTACCAGATGGTGGATCAAGTGAAGAGTTTCTTGTGGAGTCCATGAGTACCAGGCGAGTGTTTCCCCTAGTCAACCATCCCTGTGGAGTATGGAGTCCTAAAGAGAAGATTAAGAATAGTTTCTGCTATACTTCTATAATTGTTGTAAGTCCTGTTGTAATTATGTTCGATACATAATAAAGCATTGTTCTTGATATTCTCCATATTTGTCGCTATATGTGTCGTGTGGACATCCTAGGCACACATATAGTTAGCGCTTGGTAATTCTTCAGAAAAACCAGATGCGACAGTGGTTTGGTAAAATCCTTGTACCCCCTCTCTTCTGTATCTCCATTATTTTTATATGCTTGCTACAATTGTTATGACAATATTAGTATTCATCTTATTCATGTTCTTTGTTATAATGTTTATCGTCTACTTTGATTATATACTTATTATAGCTAGTTTATCATTGTGTTTATGCATAAGTTCGCAAAGTGCTCGCCCCAAAGTACATGGGGTGAGTGGTCGACACTATGTAAGCATGGTGATTATACGTTGTTTACCTGTAGATACCCCCTATATTCTGGGCCATGTGGTAGATTGCGGATGTGACACTCCCGTTGAGTCCTTTGTAGTCCACACCCTGATATAGGTAGCACGTAGGATGTGGTTACAACGGAAGGGCAAGCTCTATTCTTAATCTTCCTTAGTAATATCCCTTATGTGTGGATATAAAGATGATCTTAGCCATGATTACTAGGTGTAATTGCACTAATCAATGTATGTTTTGACTTGTAATTAAGAATGAGTTAGGAATTATTCCTCTAATATTCTACCTGATCATGCTAATGCCATAGAAAGGAGTACTCTGAGTGATTTATTATCATCATTGATCAATACTTTTCATATCTCTTATCTTATGACTTACCCCTATTATGAGTAGAATATTGGCTATGGTTACTTCTCCATCAATGGTATAAGTTATCAATACTTGTCCATGCTAGACCTTTCCTGTGGTATTACAATGTCTAGTGAATCACATCTTCTTGTAGCCTTGCGGTGCACGCCGAGCAGTGTCGTGCGCCGTGCGCCTTGATCTTGTGGGCTCGGGCACCTCTGATGGTGCGGCCTATGTCTTGTCTTATGGATACCGAGGGACATACCCCCATAGCTAGTCCCCAAGCGCCATGTATCTGCTGAGCAACACCGTCTTGAGCTTGTCCAAGCTGTCCAACTTGTTGCCCATCACCAGGAGCAGGTGTCTGACCAGTTTAACTGGGAGCCAAACTATTGAATCGAGCTAAGCGTCGCCAGCTAAGCTGGGGACTCCATTGGTGGTCAGATTTTGCTATGTCTCATTGATGTACTATCAAGTTGCTCTATGCTATTCAGATAAGGGTGCTGATCTTGGGCAACACGTCTGGGGTCTTGACAAGTACGTGGCAGATGACGTTGCAAGCTTTCATCAAAATTCTTTGACCCTGCTACAAGATTTTTTTATCATCCAGTAGGCTCAGGGACTACGTGTGGACACGTCATCTAGCAATGATTGTACTGCTTCTCTGCATTGAATTTTTCTCAGCTAAGCTGGGGACTGGTTTCTAGCTAAGCTGGGGACTGGTTTGGCACCTAAAGTCTACTATTTTGGACCCTGGCACCACGTGAATACTTCACCTACTATTAGGCTTAGGGACTAAGTGGGCATACTTCACCTTGTGTTGAATGTGCTTGTCTCTAGGACCCAATGTTTTCCTGCATGATTAAATCATGGACGGCAAGATCTACGCTTGGCTCAAAGAGTCTCTTTTTCACCTAAGGCAAGTGGGCACACTTCATCTAAGGTGAAGGTTTCAAAAAAAATTTTACTTGAGCTCCTTACATCCTTCTGGCAAACCTCAACTTTGAGTATGTTCCGAGCTCGGTGCCCAGTTAAACTGGTCAGACGCCTATCTCAACTGCTCGGTGCCTAGTTAAACTGGTCGGATGCCTGTCTCAATAGCTTGGCTACCAGTTAAACTGGTCGGACGCTCGATTCAACAGTTCGACTCCTAGTTAAATTGGTCGGACGCCTGCTCCTAATGATCGGCAATAAGTTGGACAGCTCAGACAAGCTCAAGATGGTGTTGCTCAATAGATACAAGGTGCTCGGGGACTAGCTGTGGGGGTATGTCCCCCGGTACCCACAAGACAAGACATGGGCCGCACCATCAGAGGTTGCCCAGCCCACAAGATCAAGACGCGCGACGCACGACACTAGTCGGCGTGCACCGCAAGGCTATAAGAAGATGTGATTTACTAGATATTGTAATACCAAATAGGATACTTTCCTCCTAACCCTACCCCTCCAGAGTATATAAGGAGGGGCAGGGGTCTCCTAGTCGACATCCTGATATGGATCCTATGCTTAGCCTAAGGCAACTAATCTCTCATATACAATCCACCAAAGACATAGGACATAGGGTATTACGTCAGGCTGACAGCCCGAACATGTCTAAATCATTATCTCTGTGTTCTGTGTCACCATCCGGTTCCCTCACACGCACCTCCACTGATTCATCTACTACCATGGGCATACCCCTCGATAGACTACGGACGTATTTCATCGATATCTTCCCAGCACAGAAGCAAGCATCCGGGTTGCCAATGCTAGCAAGCCTGGCGATGAGATTGGCACGGTACTCATGGTTGTAGAACCGGTTCTAGGTCCCAAATTGTATCCCATGCAGCAGCACCCGCCGCAGTGGTATCCTCCATCCCACTACGGCGTCGCCACACACCCTATGCATCTACGAATAGGTTGCTCGTAGGCTGCCAAGATCTTCTATGGGATCCGCTGCAGCCGTAGCAACGCGGCTAGCAATCTCAATAGCCACATCCATCGGGAGCTTCTCCATGGAACAAGGAAACACGCTGTGGCAGCAAAAGATGGATCCTCGGCTCGGAGAGCGACGTCACGACAGAGCAGAGCTCTAGGAAGGGGGATCAGAGTGGAGCAAGGTGAGTTCCAAAAAACCCTCTTGGGATTTTATGAGCACTCCATTCTTGAAGGTTCCACGGCGCGGGGATGTCGAACGTCTCGGGGAAGTCAATGGTCATCCTCCGAACCATGCGAACCGCGTAAACCGTGTATGAAAATGCGACAAAAATTCAGAATGAAAGAATAGAAGAAAAAAGAAGACATGCAACTATTGAAGCACCAAAGTAGCCAATCCCTATGCAGTCCATTTCGGTCTTGTAACTTGGAATTTCTAGAGTAGCCCACTGGAAAATGCCAAAACATGGGTGGTTTTAATGTTTAAAAAAGGGTAGCTGCGTCTATAAACTAGGAAAAAAGGCAAAAAATGTTGTCCCCCATAGGGATCGAACCTGAGACCTATTGGTCCACAACTACTTGTGAGTTCAAATAACCAGTGGATTAAAATATTTAAAAATGATCACTTCATCGTTCACCCTAAACCTGAGGGTACAGACTCCAGAAACCTTCACATATTGGTAACACTAGCCATATGTATGAGTAATATATCTGCATTTCTTTGCACCAGGGGCCAAAAAATGTGTCACAGAATGCAAAAACCCAAGGATGAAATCCTATCCCCTAAAACCAAAATTAGAGTTTCTAAAGTGACATGAAAACATGGCAATTGGGTCTCAATGTTTGATACGGTCATTGGATGTTGCACTGTAGCACTTGATCCTCGACGTTGCACGTGATCTGGACAGCTTAGCCCAAAACAATGCGGTTCGGTTCCTGAGGCACCGCTCCAACTCTCCCCATCATTTCACATTAAAGCAGAGGGCCGCTCCCATTATTAAAACACACAGTACCCATTTCTCCACCCGCACACGCTTGGCCTATTGAGAAACCCCATTCTCCTCACCCTCTACTGCAACTCCGCCACCCATGCCCTCCCCAATCCCCATCGCTTCACCATGTCAACCTCCCACTCCCGTTCTCGTCCGCCTCCCAACCATTCATGCTGGTCTCTGGCTCATCCATCACCCTCCCACTCTCCCTGCTTGCAGCTTCTATTGCCCTCCTGCGTGATCTATGGTGCTCCGGCATCTTCGGCACCATCGACCTCGCTGGCACCGACGGTCTCAACGCACTCCCGTTCACCCTCATCAGCACCAATGGTCACGGTGTGCTCCCATTCGCCCTCATCAGCACTGATGCCACCCTCCCATTCGCCCACACCGGCACCGCCCTCCCGTTCACCCTCGTCGGCGCGATCCCCCTCCCTGCAGTTGCCATTTCTGCACTCCCCGGACTATGTCAGCACTAACTCCAAGGATGATCTCCTTCATGGGTACGTGACACCCATCATAAGGGGTCACCAGCTACTCATCATCAACATAGATGGGCAGTTGCGCTGCCCCATCTGCCCCCATCTGGTGAATCGGCAGTGGACCTAGGACGTGGCCAAAAACCACATCCTGGGGATCATGAACTCCAACGCCCAGGACGACAAGAAGAGGAGCCACCACCATGGCCTGGCGAGGAATAAGGGCTGGCTTCCTGTTGGTATTTATTAACGCACATAGATAAATCCACAAGCGCACGAATACCGCTGTAACTTTCACCCGGAAGTATTCCAAGTATCATATCCATAGGGAAACGTGTGAGACTAACTACGGTCTGACTTAACTAGGGGTAGCAACAAGGTTAGGATAAATAGGAGCATAGAGAGGATAACTAAGGTTCTCTAGTTCTGACTTTAGTAAGCTATGTCTTCTACTATTCACCTAGGGATATTACTAGGGAAAGACACCAGTAGAGGATGCTTTCCTTCATAACTGGGTCCTACTTGGCTTACAAATAGGGGGTGGACTAGAAAGGACTCAATGAATGTGTCACACTTGTGTTCTAATGCTACTTCACGATCTACCACCGATCTGGAATGTAGGGTGCATCCATGATTAACCCAAGTCTAAGCACCATGCTTACACTTATGATTAATACTTTACTCCCTCTAGGAAGAGAATAAAGCACTTAAAAGAGTCACGATCCTAATGAACAATATAAACAAGTTGCTTACTAGAATCAGAAGTTGATTACCAGAGAAATCTCATAGGCTAGCTCAAGTCAAACGGGATCCACCAAGGTACAAGCTATAGAGAGAGCACCGACAGGCCGACACCACCTCCAAACTCTTCCCTCGCTCTCTATCTCACTATTTCTATTTATAAGACTAGATTCTATGGAGGACTAATCTTCTCTTGATAGCTGGCTCTGATTCTAATGAGGAGGATATGAATTAGGGTTTTAGGATGGCTCTCCGGAGGGGGGTATAGGGCCGTATATATAGGGGGTAGTGTCAATTCTAGACCCTCAGATCAAACTGACTTGAATAAACAGCGTAGATACGATCTTTAAGGTGGTGGAGAACCAATATTCGAAGGAGGGGCTGCCAGGTGGGGACAGGAGACCGGGCAGCATGTAGGTAGGGCCAGTCGGCCCCACCCGATAGTGCCACAAGCTAGGTTTCGGTGGAGTGCCCTCTGGAGTCCTCTGGAACCTTCTGGTGCTATTTACACCATGAATAATCATGATTTACTTTGACAAATAGGTCTACCTTGACGGTTTTTAGGATAAACCCTGCTGAAAACATAGATTCACCAAAACTCATGGAATTTATTAGTTTAAATCCCTAAACCTATGTTTGGTGATGGAATTAAGTATTATATGCAGGTTATGTTGACGGTTTATAATTAGTGTTAGTGACCGTCAACACTTCCGCTACCATGAATCTGGTCAGTAATGAGCGTGCCATTCATCGTCGCCAGGAGTTCTGTGTACCCGCTCGACGTGTGCCAATTCACATGGGATCTATATCTAGATTAGCAATCATGACTTCGATTAGTGGGATGACACTGATCTTATATTGTAAAGTCATGTAGAAGTAGGATGTAAGTTAGTATGAAAATGACTTCGAGCAGTGGGATGGCGCTGCTCTTATAATGTAATAGAAGTCATGTCATATTAGTGATATTAACTCTCCTAAAGTACTAGCTAGTACAATGTTTGAGTTGCCGGTTCCTACATTAGAATGTAAATTTTGGCAACAAACCAATTAGGCAGTCGCAAATTTTGGCCACAACCAATATATTTCATAATGGCAATTTTGAGTATCAAGTATCAACCAATAATATTGATTTGGCAACCAAAATTAGATTTTCTAAAGTGCTTCGAAAACATGGCAATTGGGTCTTAGTATTTGATACGGTTGTCCCCCCCCCCCCAAATATGGCTAAGTGGAAAACATCATTTCTGCTAAGGTTCTGGCTAAGTGTCCGCTTCCATTTGTTTGTTCGCAGTCCACGGTGGGACCGACGGTGATGTTTGACGTAGCACCGCTGTCCTACGGTTCCGACCGGCGGTGTAAATGAACCCGGTATATAAGTGCGCGTGGTAAAAACTTTTCCCCAAATTTTCCATTCCCGCCCCACTTAGAATGGAGCCGCTCGCCGTCGCCCTTCCCGTTGCTACCGTTCCGCCCGCTCTCCGCCATAAATCCGGTTCATAGCGCCGTTCGCCGGCTCGCCCACCCTACTCCACTGTTCGCTGGAGCCACTTCCCTCTCATCGTCGCCCTGCCTTTCCGCCCGCTCTCCTCCATAAATCCAGTTCGCAGTGCAGTTCGCCAGCTCCCCCTACCCCTCTCCACCATTTGTCGGCTCCCCCAACCCCACTCCACCGTTCATCGACGGCAGTCGAGCCTGCTATCCGTTTTGCTGGCCATCCAATTCCATCTCTCTGGTTGCTGTTTCCCGCACATCTGAGGTAAACAAACTTTGGATTGGCCCTAGTCCCCTTTGAGTCTAACCTATCCTCCATCCTGTTGTAGAACAACAACTCTTTTTGCTCATTGTGTTTTCATTCCATTTAGGACCAATAGTTAAAGATAACATTTTGTAGACCTCTATTTGGAAGTAGAACTATCATATGGGTAAATCCGTCGTAGCTTTTAGTTTTCATTCAGTACCTTTTAGAGAAAAGCTAACTGGCATTCGGTTGTTTTGGACATCCCTAACACGTGATTTTGTGACCATCAGATATTATCGGCATTTGTTCTTTGAGCTTCCGATCCATTACATCTGTTTGCATCTGCGTTTTGTTATGTTCTATCTCTCATATTTGTGAACAATTTGGCATATATTTCTCTGAGATCTGCAATCCATAGAAATAATTTGTAATTTTTCTCTGAACAATTTGGCATTTCATTCTCTAAGATCTGCAATCCATAGAAATAACTTGTAATTTTTTCTGAACAATTTGGCATATATCTCTTTGAGATCTGCAGTCCATAGAATAGAAGTTGTGTTATCCCCAAATTACATCACTGTGTCTAATAATATATGTGAAGAATTCTTTGTAAATGTAGTAATAAGGCATTATAAATATGTAAAAAGACATTGTAAATGCAACCGAGTACCAGGCATGGCCAGAACACTTTGTTTGCTCATATTTTATTGAGTTCACAGCATTAATATGTACTCATCTGGAGCTTGAGCGTGCATCTGGTGTTGAACAAGACTTGCTTTATTTGTACAGGTCCAAAACGGCTTGTACAACACCTTCATCGCAAGGTTCGTCATCACCTATGAAGTTCTTAGTTTGGTTATGTGTACACATATTTTGAATGTTCTCGGTGGGAGCTTGCTAGTTAGCATCAAGTCATTTTTCGCTATGTTTTGACTTTTGAATTGAATGGCTTGACAACATTGTGTTCTTTTAGGACTTTTACAAGGGTGGCAGTAGTATATGCACAGCTCGTTTTAAAAAATCCCATCAAGGGTGAACCCCTCCTGTTTTACGTAGAAAAAAAAAAGCAAGGCTCATTGCTCATGAAGTACCAGTGCCTGAGGGTGTCTTCCCGCCGTCCCCTTCATCGTACGTTGATCTTACAGGAATCGACGGGGTAATCCATCTACGTATTTCCGTAACTGAGACAATTACTCTATCATATATAGTACAATCTTAAAGCCTGAGTATTTGATCTATATGTGCAGGAGCAAGTTCCCACCAAGAGTAACACAACCACAGAAGATAGCCCTGCTAGGCACTGGGGAATCACCGAGTTGGATCTGGCCAAAGAACCTATGGAGCCATCCCCTTCATGGTACCTCGACCTTGGGGGAATCGGCGAGGTAATCCATCTGTGTATAGCCGTAGCTAATTCAATTACTCTATTATATGTAGAATAATCTTACAGCCTGAGTATTTGATCAATATGTGTAGGAGCAAGCTCCCACCGAGAGTAAGACAACCACATCAGATAGACCTCCTAGGCGCCAGGCTAGGCGAGGGCAGAGCAAGTTGCGCACCAGTAAACAATTTATCATCGAGTTGGATCAGGATAGAGAACCTGTGGTGCCATTTGGTGTCATGGGGCCTTACAATATGGTCATCAGGATGTTAGTGAAGGACAACATGCATACCCATCAAGTATAGGTACTGGAAATAAAAGGGCAGCGAATGGGCGGTTCCATCTAGTATGAAGAATCTTTGTTGGGAGAAGCTGAAGGACCTGTTTGTTTTTCCTGATGGGTTTGATGAAGAGGTGGTCAAGGATCGGGCATTCTTTATCATGGGCAACTCATTCAAGTATTTTAGGTACTACCTGACCTCCCAATATGTAAGGAAGGGCATCAAGCCAGAATGGATAGAATACCCACATCAGCAAGAGTATTGGAGTGATTTCATGAGTGGGAAGCAATTGGATGAGGCGAAGGAACAAAGTGAGGCAAATACGATGGCGGGCTAGCGGCGAGCTTTTTTGTGTTTTTATTTGGTTTTGAGAGGTGGACAAATGTCCCCGACTCTGCTGTTGCCATTATCAACGATGACGATTGACTAGAAGTAGTGGGAGAGTCGTCTGCCTTCAGAAACCTGATTTGCGTGTCCCCTGTTAATGCAGTAGAGGCCTCTAATTGGTAATATTAAATATTATGTATTAGAAATTCAGAAGTGCACACACATTATATTCGGAAATTGGGAAGAAGTAATTAAGGTGCATGTGTAGTCTGCTCGAAGGAGATTAGGGGAACCTTCAACCTCTGCGAAGAAAAGCGCTTGAGCAATAAGCAGTGAGCACGACGGTGATGTACTTGACGTCAAGCTAAATTAATTAGGATTCGGAACTCGGAAGGGGTTTTGCAGTCCAATCTTTTCTGCATGCATGCACAGCGAAGGCTCCCGATCTCCATGCGAATGCACTTTCCATGCAGGCCGTCGGATCGAAAAGTCGCCTCGCGCATGAGAAAAAAGCAGGCTTGTGAGTTGTGAGTGGGTAACATGAGACCTGTACGAGCACCGTGCCAAGTTAATTGCATGCGTCGCAGTAAGCAAAGGGCGGAGCACCCAGCCGAGGAGAGGATCAGATGGACGACGACGTGCGTCCGGGCAGTGCATGCATGCAGGTGATCTGATGCGTCCCTCACGAGCTTTCCCATGGGCGGCGATACGTATCTTCCACGGATTTTCCTTTTCTCACTTGTTTTATTTATATTTTTTTGTTGTACTTGCTTCACTCTTTGCGTGCTCGCTTTGTGTTTTCTAGGGCACTTTTATTTTCTACATGCATGTCCGAGTGCTTTTGCCTCGACACAAATGCATGGGTAGTACTAAAGCTGCCTGGTCTCATGCACCTCGTTACTCTCAGGTGAATCATGTCCAAATCCGGGTTAAGAACTTAAGATCACAGCAACGACCTCTCGAGATGACTTTTTTACTATCGATTTAGTACTAGAGGCTCTTGCATTTATAGTCGTTTTTTTAGATGATTTATATATAGTCGTTTTTTTATTGTGTGTGGGGTTGCGGAATGGGTACGGGCACTATAAAAGGATTATTTTAGGGGGCGGATTCTCTAGACCAATATTTTTAGAAGCCCTTAAGGAGGCAGATTCTTTTTGCAGTTAGGCTCTTGAGGCCATGCCCCTCCATCAATATTCACTTCATATTTACCTTCCCCGACCTTGCATGGCACGGCCACGGACCTATATTTACCCTGGTTAATTTAGTATACTCTCCGATTCAAACATAACTCCAATTAGGACAGGGGTCCTAGTCTCCAACGTGACACTTTGACTGATAATTTTGTAAAATAGTGACAATTATACAATGTGAAAATATTTTCAACATAAATTTAGTAAAATCAAAGCATGAGTTGTAAATCTCTGTAACTTTTCATATACTAATGGACCAAGTTAGAAAAAAGTTTGACATAATCATAAAATAAACTACTTACATTTGGAATCGAGGTTGTAAATTTTTGTAGCCCTTTCATATTTCTTTTCTATTTTATCGCTTGTTTAAAGCTTCTAAACTTGTCCTTTCACTTTTTATTTTATTATTACTAGTTTATTTGAAGCTTCTAAAACTTTTTAGTTCCTTATAATACCAATCAACCTCTAAGGTTTTTTCCTGAAACTTTTAGATATGTTTGGATATTTTCTAGGGAAAAGTCTGTTTTTGGCTGTCGAACTACCACTCTAGTCCGTGATTGACTACTCAACTCCAAAACCAGGAATCTTTGACCGCTTAACTTTGAAAGCTGGGCATAAATGGCCATGCCACCCCTTTGACCTGGTTTTGACTACCACATAGGACGTCCATGCCCAATCAACATGTTGACTCAGCCAGGGCCCACATGTCAGGTTCCCCTCCCCCTTATCCTCTCCCTCACACCTCACGGACCAAAACGTCCGCGCGCTGGAGAGATTGTGTTAGGATTTGGAGTGGAGCACCCAAAGCGGGCTGTCATGCCTCTTCCTAGAGCTTGAGCAACCCCGCTCATCTACACCACGCCATGGCCGGATACATGGCCAAACGAGCCGCACAGGCACGGCACGGCACTGGCATGGCATGGCAGGGCACGGCACGATGGGGCACGGCGGCGCTATCGTGCCGTGCCGCGTAGTGCTGCCGTGCCGGCATCCCGGCCCAGGCACGGCACTACAGGTTATTAGCCGTGTCGTGTCGTGCTGCTAGGCACGGCAGCCTGCGCATGCCCGTGTCGGCCTGTAGACGCCGCCGTCGCACGAGGTCGCTGTAGCCACGTCGCCGCCGCCGTCGTGGATGCGCCGCGCGCCGCCGGCATGTGGATGCACTGCCAGCCACGCGCCGCCGCCGTGGGGATGCGCCGCCAGCCGCGCGACCGCTGCCGTGGGGAGAGTATGCGCATGCCGCCGCGCGGGCGCTGGGGCCTGAGGGCGCTGGGAGAGTGGGAGATCGGTACAGGGAGAGACAGGGAGCGGCGCAGTGAGAGATCGAGAGAGATGGAGGCTGAGGAGCTAGGGTTTAGAAGGGTGTGACGTTTATATATATGGCTCAAAATGCATCCAACGGTTAGCATCTATCCTCAGAGCATCTAACGGTGGAAATAATCGGGCCGGCGTCATGCCAACCCATTAACCGTGCCGTGCCCGGGCCAGCACTGCGGGCCAAAGTTGCGGCCCAGGCACGACACTATCACCAGGCCGTGTCAGGCACGGGCACGATAGGCCTCGGGCCGAGCCGTGCTCGGGCCATGCTTTATCGTGACGTGCTAGTGCTGGCCCATCGGGCCTGGGCCGTTTGGCCAAGTATACATGGCCGTGGCGCATCCTCCTCTCCCATCCCGTACAGGTAGGGCCCAACGAAGTATGAGCCTACGATGATGTGCTAATGCGACGTGAAGGTGGCATTGGATCTCAGGGAGCGAAGGGAACCCGAGCTGACGCTACTTCATGTGCCTGTGCGGAAGGGTGAGTCATTTTCGCACCGGATTTCATTGGATGTGTTGGATTTTGCATTGGGTTCTCAAATCCATTGCTCTTCTAGCTCTTCTTTCTTGGAATCAAGTGTGTAAGGAAAATGGCACCTTGCATGGGCCGTTAAGTGATTCTAGTGTTTGAGTGACAATATGACTATTTGGACTAATAATATTTGCTAGTATACAAGGTATAGTTTAAATGGATGCAAGGTTGGCTTGGACTTAGACAACGATGGGACCAAAGTGATGAAATGTAACACCCCGGTCTATTAGTAGCCTGTACTAATCGTGAAGTTGGCCCTAGGCCATGTGGCACGTGAGGAGTTATAGCTGGTGGGTTTAGTATCACCTAGAAAGTTTAGGAGAGTGAGGGCCAGCTTATAATCCATGTCGTTCCAAACGTAGTATCCCTGGGCTAACCCTTTTACATGAAGCGAGAATGAAAGCGTAAGAGAAGTGCTACGCGTATGCAGGCTAGTTCCACCTGCGGAGCTGGACTATATAAACAGATTTTGTACGGGAGGTGTTACATCAACACCACAAGCAAGACAATAGAAGCTGCTATATGAAGACCTTAGAAGACCTACAAGAAGTCCAACAGACACCATGAAGATCAACACTACTACATAAATGGTTATCCCAGCACCCTTATCACAATCGTTTATTAAATAACAGACGGCGAAATTGTTTCACCCGCCAGTTCCAAGGCCAATAAGGCAATAAGGCAATAAGGCAAAGGGGCCATTCGAACCAAAGGTGAAAGCCGGTTAATCATAATAGCCGGCGGTGATAATCAGGGTTCGTTTTGCTTCTGCATTATAAGTTGATCTAGCGGCAAGAGTAGTTATCACCGTCGGCCCTAAAAGGTCGCACATGGTATTGTACTGAACCGGCTATCAAAAGTTGTGACTATAAAGTGCTCCAACTTCTAACACCCTTTCATCACCATTAGTTCTGCTAGTAAGCCAAAGCAGAAGCTCACCCAATGCTCTACATATTGACGACATCTGAAGCTCACCCAATGCTCTACATATTGACAGACATCTGCCTTCTGAAACCACCACTCTTAATTTCCTCCACCCCCTTCCTTTAACTTTAACCATGACACAAGCTACCCACAACGACTCCTCATATTTCTAATACTCCCTCTTTTTTAAATGGTAAGCTGTTCCGGCTTTTCAAGCTAACTTTTATGACGTGTTCGACATAGGCCCTATTCACTTGTCTTATAATCCGTACTTTTCAGCTTGCTTTTTCAGCCAAAACAGTGTTTTCTCTCTCATAACAAATCAACCAGAATAGTGTTTCGGCTTGTTTTTTCAGTGAAGCAAACGGGGGCTATAGTATATATATCTAGATACATAGTAAAAGCTATGTAACTAGAAAAAATAGAACGACTTACAAGCATAACCCTGAGTGAATGTTTTTATTTAAAAGTAAAGACCAACTGCGGTCCTCAAACCTGTTCAATTATGTCATCCCAATCCTTAAACTCACAAATTACCTATTTAGGTCCTTAAACTTGTTCGCCCCTATCATCCCGATTCCTAAACTTGCAAATCACCTATTCAAATTCTAGATCTATGTTTAGGTCTTAAAGCCAAGCACGAATAGAGATTGAGTACCAAAATAGGCGATTAGCGAGTTGCCAAACGGGCGAGTCCGCTATTTAGGAACCGAGATAACATGGCCGAATAAATTTGAGGATTTAAACGGGTGATTTATACCCGAGATAACACGAACATACAAGTTTAAGGATCTAAACGGACGATTTACGAATTTAAAGACTGGGATGAGACAACTCTTTTTTTTAATATGTCATGAACGGTTATTTCACATTCATTTTTATAATTTTACTTGAACTAATACTTCAACATATATGTGCTGTGAACAAATATTGTGAAAGAGGGGTGTAAGTTTTCTGCTTCAGATTTTTTATTTCGGCACCTAGCTCGGGCAGCAGTTAGCTTAAAAACGATTAGATTTTCGAGACCCTTTTTTTTATGATTGCCACCTGCAGTGTTATGTTCCATGTTACTCCCTCCATTTTAAATTATAAGATATTTTGACTTTTCTAGATTTATACTAGCTTTTAGTATGCACTTAGATAGTGCATGTCTAAAACTCTAAATACATAGCAAAAACAATGCATATATAAAAGTCAAAACGTGTATAGTTTGGAACAGAGGGAATTCTGTCTACTCTAGTAATAATGTAATATGCATGCAAGAAGCCAAGGACCCACCCTGTCGACTCATCTGTTTTGGCTGTAGCTTAGACTCTGCAATTGTCTTCACCTCTGCTGCTAGCAAATACATCCTGCAGCTTGGTCACATGCAAGTTCAGAACTTCCAACGTCTGTTCTGTCTGTGGTATCACTTCACTCACACAATGGTATTTAAATTCCAATATATATTTTTTCAAAGCAGGGACGTCACAACACAGGAACGCCGTAGACATGGAACCAATCAAAGGAGGGAGCGCTAATGTATGTTGAATTTTAAGGAGTGGATTAAGGTCTGAACCGTGGATTGGCTGAATGAGAAGCCCGGGAGGAAAACCGGACTTAGTGTGTTTGATTTTGAATGAAAACCTCGGAACCCCAATCATAGGGCACGCCAAAACAATACTATTCGATTGTTCAGTTTGATGGGCTTACAACTCACCATGAACTACATCATGACTTCATCTTCTTTGTTGACACACTACCAAGGAACGCCCAGTCAGGATAAGGGCATTCGTAGCTCCAATCAGGACCAGTGTACCGCACACAATGCAACCATAGTCCTTCCTCATCTCCATCATAACTGCCCAACAGAAAAGCATTTCAACAAAGAATACACAATCTAACATCCTACCATAAAGCACTTCTTGGAAAAATTTGTTCTCTAATCAAACTCTTTATTGGCAACCCTAAACATCAAGTACTAACAAAAAAAAAATTGTTAAGCAACAGTAAGCACTCACCCAGCTGGTGCAAGATTTGGACAGTTTGTGCACATGGGGTCGATATCAAACTCCACATCTGTTTCTGCATCTTTGCTGCCATGATCAACAGCACTATTGTCTGGATCTGATGGTGCAATTTCTTTACTGGCACTTGTTCCTTTTGTTGATCGTGGACAAAAGTTCCCCGATAGGTACAGCTCATCATTAGCTATTGGATAACTAGCGTGCTTTAGATGCACCCTTATCTACATTTCAAACATATCAGGGCATTATGCAAACGATACAAATATATCAGCATATATAGTTACATGCAAAGCATAAGAAAACACAATTTTAAAGAAAAAAGAATTCAGTAGCCAGATTACAGCCTGTTCGGCAGGTCGTAAACGATCGTATATGATCGTGGATTATAAGCTGGAACAGTATTTTTCTCTCACACCAAACCAGCTAAATCAGCCAGCATTAAATAATCCACGATCCAGCCCAGCCAGCCGAACAGGCTGTTAGTACCAAGACCATCATGGCATCATCCCTTGCAAAAAGAAAAGGACAAAAAAAGGCAAACTGGTGCACGTCAGTGAATTAAGCAATACTGCAATACATTGGGCATGAAGCTATAGCTTAAATGAGGACTATGAGTCAACACGATAGGAGCCATTTCATGGTTCTACAGTTCTAGTGCCTATAACAATGAGGCTTTTACCTGTATGCCATTATAAAATATTGCAATTGCCTACAAGCCACTAAAAAGTTCGAGCGGTCATAGGTGCCACTGCTCGAAACTTTTTTGTCGTACACGCCATTCCGTCGACATCTGCTACTAACGGTGTCAAATGGAGCTACGAAAAGTCAAAATTGCCCTCTGGCTAGAGTACCTTGCTGAAAGTTGTGTTTTCCTCCCGTGCCACCCCCTAGTCCTGTGGCTTTGGCATTCGTCTGATAGTGTCAACTTGGGGCTTAATTAGCTGCTAATCTGAAGCGCAAATGACCCTGACCCCTTAATAAAAGTCGTAGAGCTTAGGGGGAATGACAACTTTGTTGCAGCGGCCCAGACCGAATCAAAGTGAAATATGCCGCAAATGAGATTCCAAGATGCCTACTCGGGCGTCTGACCCAAAGGATCATCCATATACAGCATAGAAGATCACCAAATAGCAGACAGATTTGGATACCCAGGTTCACTCACAAGTACAGTAAAGCCTACTATGCTTTTACAAACCAAGCAAGTTTTGCTTTATATTAGCAATTTTATAGCACCACAAGACCGATGTCCTCGGTACTGCTTTGCGAATCAGAATCAATCCTTTTTTTCTGAGGATCCTCTCACTGCAGATTAGCCTGCAGGAGGCCATCTCTTATCTGCACCGCTACATCCTTGACAGCTCCAGGACCATGGGGGATGAACACTGAAGAGGGCTTGGAGGAGGCCATGTCCATGATGTCCTTGGCTGTGGTGCCTGGAACCTTCTTTGAGAAGGCGAGCACACTGTCCCTCAGCCCGTCCACAATGGCCTGACGCTGCCTTGCAATACCCACGCCAGCCAGGCACTTGGATTCCGCCTCTCCTTCGGCTTTCTTGATCTGGAGTATCTTCTCAGCCGCAGCGCCAAACCAGCCCCGCTGTCGCGTCCGCCGCGTTGTCCTCCACGCACAGCGCTAGCTCGCCGAGCTGGGTGGCGTCAGGGGCCAACGAACGCCGCCGCCGGCCGCAGCCAGTACACCACCGAGAGCTCGCTCCTCCAAGCCTCCTCCACCCTAACTAGCTGATTCCTCGCCTTCCCCATCTCCCCGCGTGCGCCGCTCTCCGTTCCTGTTCGCCACCGACGCCGGAACACCCCGGTCGTCGCAGCGCGAGCTGAGGCCCCTCGGGTGCGGCCTACTACCGCGCCGCGCAGCGGCCTCGCCCCCACGACCGCTGGCCGCCACCGGCCGGGATTTGGCAAGCCGAGCCCGATCCCCTGCCGCTGCGTCTATTGAAGAAGGACACGCCTGCAATAGAAACGATGGCATGAGCAAGCAGGGCACGACTCAAGCAGGCGGCGGCGGCTCCAGCAGACGACGACCAGAGCGAGCAGGGCCGCGGCACGAGAAAGCGACGGCGGGGCAGCGGCGTGGCCTGGCGAGAAGCAGTCGGCGGAGGGCGGCACGGGAGGAGGCGGTCGGGGTGGGCTAGCACGGGGCAGGGACGTGGCCCCGCCGGGCGATGGATGGCGCGAGAGGATGCTACGGGCGGCTAGGTGGATCGGGTGAAGGAGAAGAGGAAGGACAGGATAAGGTACGGAGGGAGAGGGGCATTTTGAACATCTTTACTGACTGGGCCCACATGTCAGGGTAGCTAAACGATGACAATTGGACAGAAGATGGACGGAATGGCGTGGGTGACAAAAAAGTTTCGGTCAGTGGCACATATGACCGCACAAACTTTTTAGTGGCTTGCAGGTAATTACAATCTTTTATAATGGTATACAGGTAAATGCCTCTATAACAATTGGTAGAAAATGGATGAAGGCTTGTGTTTTAGATAGTATGTGAAAACTATGCATTATTCATGTTTTACTGGAAGGGTAAATATGTCTACAATGACTAGTGATAGGCAATACCAAGTTCCCAAGATATAGCCTTTACGATTGAGAAAATAAGCATTTGTGCATGATTGTTGGAGCTGGGAGCATGAATAAAAAATACTTCACATGGTTTTAACAATTCAAACTTGGGAATTCCTTCTCAAAATGCAACTCTGGTGCCGCAATGGGACCATCCCTATCCCTGAACTGTGATGAACTGTTCCAAAATCCACCAAAAGGACACAAATCCATGATATATGCATATTTATTTCATCTGTACTGTAGAGGCAAGGTTGCATATCTGCATACTGATTTGACCATAAAATTTAATATGTGTGGACTGGGGACACAGGTCATGCACCATATCTATTAATTTCTTAAACTATTAATTTCTTAAATCTAGACTGAGTGGCAAGTTATCATGTTGTTTGTTGTTCCACTGTAAAATGCATCTGACCACTAGTATACTCAAATGCATTGCAATGAACACAATTCAGAAAAAATACCTGGTGAGTTCGACCAGTCACAGGTTTGCACAAGACAATACTGTGTGTCCCATCAGTGCAAATCCTTTGAAACCTGGTGAGTGCTTGTTTTCCATTTGGTTCTTCACCAGCACCACCACTAATCTGAATTTCAGAAATTGTACTCAGATTCGTGCTTCAGAACAGTATTTCTTTAGCTAAGTGCACACATAGTTCTATCAAATCTTGCATGTGGTTTGCATAAGTAAATAGTGGTATGTTGTTTGACCTGCTATTTGGGAAAAACAAAAGAAAATGATATCTCTACAGGGATAATATGAAATTTCTTTCTTATTTTATATTCCTGACTTAGAACATACAAGGTTTTAATGAAGTAACATTAAATATGGTACAAATTATCTGATAAATTATAGACATTGTTAACATCTACAAAGCAATCTGTACCAGCCTAGAATTGCACTGACAGCAATATGCTTTGTTTGAAAGGAGGGAGGGAAAGAGAGATTCAGCAATTGCTCCAACATATTGCCAAACAAAAACATGCACAACAAGATTATTAATTGCTTACAGACCTCCACAGTACTCCTTCCATCCCGTGCATTGAAATTTACATTGGCATCGACAGTTTGCTGAAAAGAAACTCGTTCAGATAGATATACATTAGCGTTATGTATGCGAAACAAATATATTTGAAATGCTTAGAACACTGGCAAGAACTTTCCAGCAATCTATTATGGTTCTCAAAGCAGATTCTTTTTACAAAGTTCCTAAAGAAGATTCAGTGACGGTATCGAACATGCCTCTAATTGTCAATTAGGCGTGCAGGTGGTTCCTAGTCAGGCTAAGTGGATGCCTTTCAAATCAGTGTGTCCAAGTCCGAACCATCAGTAGTTCTAGTTAGTTGTATGTGCATGCCCACACATAGGCGTCACCTTGAACTTTTTTTTTTGGCTGGATCATACAGTAATTTAATACAAAATATACAGCTCGTAAACTTAGTTGGATCTCAATGTTTTTCAGAAAAAATAAACCTTATGCAACATAAGACAACTTGGCATCTAAGACGTAGGGCATAAGTAGAAAGTAAATTAAAGTAAAGATCTGACATGTTACAGATTTCCTGTACTATTTATTTTCACAACAGAATAGCTATTTATCCTTTGGGCCAGAGAAATGTCGGCATTACATAAACGGTATACCTCACCATCAGGAAAAACCCCAACAACCTTGGCCACATATTCTTTTTGCAGCAGACCAGCTTCAATCTGCGATAACAGTGCTTAAATTAGAAAAATGTGTAATGTGTAAAAGGATAAAATACGTCAACAAGCAAATCATAAGATGAATGCGCAGACAGACAGTGTCATGTGGAGCTGCATTTAGGAACATCATCGCATGAAGAATACCACAACAGCTCCTTAGGCAATATGCTCCTTCAGCGCTATTTGCTTTTCTTTCTAGCTGGCTTCATCGTTAGGCTTAGGTTTGGTTTGTTTATATAAGAACCTGATTTGTTAGTGAGTTGGTTAGCTTAAATGTATTGTAACAGGGCACTCTCTATATCAGGAGCCCTTAATTTAGGAGATCAAGCCAGAACATTCAATTTGTTTCAATCTCTTATCTGTTGTTCCTAGTTCTAGGGTGGTTAACAAAATCATTGCTATGTATCTTCGTTGTATGATTGGGGATCGGACACGAAACTGGGTGTGCTGGGTGCCATGGGCGGAACTCTTCTACAACACTTCATACCACATGGTGCTACAAGAGACCCATTCCCACTTGTCTACAGTCACGACCCAGCATCAATCCATTCTTATGAACTAGGTTATGTTCAGGTTGAGGCTGTGGCTCAATCCCTAGAGGACCACGACAAATTCCTGGCACATGTGCATCACCACCTGTAGCAGGCTCAGCAAATCAACAAGAACTACGACCGTGTTCATCTGTTCATCACAACGTGGAGTTTGTTGTTTAGAGACTAGGTCAGATTGCGCTTATGTTACCTGTCAGGCTGTCAGCCTGTCACCACACCTCGGCTTCAATGATCAACTCCACCAAGAAGCTGTGACCACGCTTCTTTGTGACGTACAAGATCATAGCCCAAGTGAAGTCGGTGGCATGTCGCTTGGAGAGTTCGCTAGGGGCACACATCCATGACATGTTCCATGTGAGCCGTCAAGAAGTTCTTCTGTCTGCCTCCAGCTACTCTGCTGCTACTGCTGCCTCTACACTATGTTGTTATCATCCCAGTGCTATTGTGCTAGAACACGGTCAAGCGCATCTCTGACAGTGTTCACCAGCTCTTGGTCAAGCGGACTGGACAGCCAGCTTCTGCAGTATCCTCGGTGAACCTCGACCTACTGTGATGGCCCCTAAATGATAGGCTCCATCAGCATCACTTGCTTTGCTTTCAAGTTAGCTCAGTTTGGTTGTCAGGCTCAGGTATGGTTTGTTTATACAAGAAATGAGAAATCAGTTGTTTAGCAAGTCAGTTAGCTTGAATGGATTGTAATTGGCGCCCTCTACGTGAGTGCCTTGTGCCCTTGTCTGAGAGATCAAGAAAGAAACATTTAATCTCTTCAATCTATTATCTAGCATTCCTAGCTCCAGGGTGGCTAAGTGAACAACCTCGCCTTCCCATCAAGCTGTTCCCAATTTCCCATTCACTGCAACCGGCTCTATTCCATACAGTGGACACAATCACATGCTAGAGTGCAGACACACATAATAAGCAATATGATAAAAAGGAGAATACTGACATGGTCTCTAATATTACCTGTTGCCTGAAACATTCAGCTCTGTAGGCATTTTTTGCAAATATAAGGAGGCCTGAAACCAAACGATCTAACCGATGCACTGCTGCAAAAATAAAATGGTAGTCAAGGAATTCTAACATTCCCGTTCAAAAAAAGGAATTCTAACATCTATGATGAATGGTAGAAATCATAAGAAAAAGACAAAAAAATCAGATAATTAAAGCAAAAGGATACGAAATAGGGGTGTTAACCCATGCTCAGCCTGGAGAATCCCAACTACAGTATTCTTGCAGTATTGGCCACATGGATGAACCTACAAAATGGGAACCACTAGATTTATGTATATAACGTTCTGACTTCAACCAAACATACACTAATTAGCAATTAAGTATTTCTGTAGGTACTAAACCTAGCTCAGTTAGCAGAAGGCATGTGTGTACACACCACCTAAGTTCATGTCCTCTTTGGTTAGCATTTGGGAGGCTATTTTCATCAGAGAATAATGATACTGATTCCAACTAGGAATTCTAGTTTTCCCGTAGTAACTTCTAAAATCAAGATTTGATTTCATGTTCAAACAAACTTAATTTACTTTCATCCAGGAGAATCCTTCATGATTACTTGATAACTCAGGCATCATCAGATCATATAACAAATTACTAGAAAAAAAATCTAAGATTCTACCAGTAAAATGGCCAAAAAAAGCCCCATCAGATACAACTTTAAGAGTACTGTATTCACTATTTACTAGCACATATAATTTGTGTTGCTACAAAACCTAATGCATTTTAGTTCAGGTGACATATTTAATAAACATGTGACATGTTGACAAATACACTTGATTAGTAACAATAACAATAAGTAATGCAGGAAATTCTCTAGACTTAAAAAGGAAACAATTTGAAGAACATAGGATTGTCATAATAATAAGACCAGATCTATAAATATTTTATACATCATGTAGTATGCTAGTATAACAACTTTCATGTACATTATTATGAATATAAACTTACTGGAACAGAAGCTGGTTTGCAAATAGTTACGACATCAACTTCATTCTGAAGTATTGAAATATCACCCGCCAAGACAGGTGGCTCGTGCCTGGAAGAAAAAATCACCTTTAGAAAAGCCTTGAACTAAAAAATTGTAAATGAGAAAAAGACATGCGAATTATTTTTGTTAAATCAGAACACAGAGTCTAGGTTCCTGCTTTCCTGGCATGCCATAGTAAGCATCTGGTTGACTAGAGAACTACATGAAGGTAAAATGACACACAAAGTTAAACTAAATGGCATCTACTTAAAAGTCAAGGAATCAACAACAGTTCATCAGTACAACTAACATTTTATTTATATTATGGTTTATTAGCTAAAAATAATCCCAATAGAAAGAGTAAACTGAGACATTAACCAAAACATCTGTTAGTTACCTGTCAATTCACTTGCCATTTTTATGATATATGAGCATGTAAAGGATAATGTATCTGCAGTAAATTGTAAACAGTTATGCTGCTCCTAATCTTTGGAACATTTGTTTGTATGAAGCAATCTATGTTGAATTTATGAAGCGAAATTATCGAACATTTGTTTAGTGGGGGTAATAATTTCAAAATTGATCGAAGTGACTGACCTGTGCAAGAAGTGGCTTATCTTTTGTGATGATTTCACGATATAGTCTGTGTGAACCATTTGCCCATCAACCTGAAGCCTCCCGCACTTCACTGCATGAACCTAGCAATTTCACCTTTCACTTAGATGCAGCGATGCAAATGTTACTGTAGTTATATGAATAAAACATAGATCAAAATCTGAAGCACAAGGTTTAAATCATGAAAGGAAGATGCATGGTTCAAGATGATGGGATTCAAGAAACAACAGAAACTCCATTCAGTAGCAAGCCTCTTATGGACATATCTCTAGTTCTCTACAAGTAGGACTGGAGGGCAGACAATGATATAATATAACCATAATGACGTGTGATGAAAAGAAACAGTATGGTACATGAAATTCGAAGGAAATAATGGCATCATACATAGTAATCGCGGGAGCGCCCTTTGAACTCATCAGTGAAGAGGTCAACAATGGTCTTTCCAGCCCATCTGTTCTTCACCTGCAGACCAAATGAGGAATGAACAAGAAATTTTACAAAATGCTTAGATCCACGGAGAATGTAATGCATCTTCTTATCCATAGTTGAGCAAAGCAAACCAAACTGAACCAGCATTCCATAAGAACAGAAACAGAAACAAGCCCTGATACTAGTCGAAGGATGAACTATCTGGCATGGCACAGCAAGGTAACAGTGAACAGAGAGGATTTACCCTCATGTGACAGGTTAAGCAAAGCACTGTGATGAAAAAAAAAAAGGGCGTACCCAGTGCAGAGAGCTCCCGCTCTGTGCGGGGTCTGGGGAAGGGTGTTAGTGGCAAGCCTTACCCTCGCCTGTGCAATGCGAGGAGACCGCGACTCGAACCCGGGACCTTCCGGTCACAGGCGGTAAGACTCTACCGCTTGCACCAAGCCCGCCCTTCAAGCAAAGCACTGTGATGAAACTTCAGAAATTGCATGTGTGTGATAGTATGACCAATCATCTAGCGCCATTATTTCAGTTGGAGAGCGTATCTACAACTACAACACCTGATGAACTCAATCTGTATCTACAGCACCTGATGAACTCAATCTGTATCCTCACATAATAAGCATGATAATCTATCTGGAGTCGAACAGGAAGCCGAAGAATAGCACAAGAGAGAAATAAGGTACAGGAACAAGCGGTGCGGAAATTACATGGGAGATGAACTCGAAGTAGTAAGGCCTCACGTAGCGCCGACCTTCAGAGGGAGCCCACCATCGTCAGCACAGGAGGGGTTTAGGGTTTTAGTGCTGGGAACTAGCGTGCGGCGCGGTTCCAGGAAAGGAGAGGAGACGAGAGAAGGCTGCGGTTACTTGCCGTTGCGGATGGTATAGTCGTGCGGCTCGGGCGGGTTGGCCGGCGTCTGCCACACGATCCCCGCTCCCCCGGGCGGCGCCGCCATAGCAGGCGAATCGGTGATGACACAGTCGGCGGCGGCGGGGGGGGGGGGGGGGGGGGGGGGGGGGGGGGGGGGGTGGGGTGGGGGGTGGGGTGGGGGTTGGGTGGGTGGGTGGGTGGGGTGGGGTTGGGGTTCACAGACACGAAACTCTCCGCTTCTTGTTCGGGGTGGGGTGGGGTTGGGGTTCACAGACACGAAACTCTCCGCTTCTTGTTCGCTCGTTGCTTCCGGGGGTGTGGGTGGGGTGGGGGGGTTGAACAGGAAACTATCCGCTTCTGGTTCGCTCGTTGCTTCCGGCCAGAGCTGACTACTCAATTAACAAAATTTTTTTCTCATAATAAATCAGCGTCAACCCAACTTATTGCTTCAGAAACCGGCCAGCGAGAAGGCTGTCAGGCTTCAGCACAGCGTGTTTATTGTTGGGAGACCGTCATCAGTTGCTGCAAAGTGGGCCACGACATGCAGCGTCGCAGAATTTCCTTCTCGCAAATGTTGCCAACAAAACTCAAATGTATTTGTTGATGGAAAAGAAGGATACTACAGCTATTCGTTTGATCGTATTTGACTTATAAGTCATAGCTTATCAACCAACGAATAATATTTTTCTCTCACATTAAACCAGCCAGTACTTTTAATCATAGCTTATAAGCCAAACCGGGCCAAACAAATAGGGCGCTAGTCTAATACTATCTACTGGTGAGTGGTGACCGGCGTGGTGAGCACACAAAATATAAAAACTTATTTTTTTATTAAAAGGACATGGTTGGCACGTTAGCATATGATTTATCTAATTAGCATCTGTTTTGGGTGAAAATATAATAAAGAAACTAAAAGAAGTTCGAACCTAAATCAATTTAATTGCTTCTTGTGACCATTTTTAATTGTGAAGGATTCTGAATACGCGGGGCATTGTATAAGAGCATCTCCAAGAGTGTTTCATATATATATTCCCTATCCATGTTTTTTTTTTGGAAAAAAGTAAAAAAAAAACTCATCTCCAATAGTACCCATATCCCGTACCCATCTTTTGGCACTTGGCAAACCGGCCTCCATCGTGCGTAAAAATGCGCGCACCATAGTTCGTGTATCCTGGCAATTCCCCGCGCCGTCTCGTCCTTCCCGCGTTGTCTCCTCGCCCCGACCATGGTGCCCACGTTGGGTAGCGAGCCGAACGCCAAGGACTGGCGCGACCCCATCCCCATCCGGTACCCACTCACACTGTTGGGCAGTAGCGGCTTCTGCAGCGCGCCGTCGTGGTCGCTACCGCTCTCGTAATCGCCGCCGCCGCTACTGGCGTCGGCTGATGCCTTGTTGCTCACCATTGCGCGCGCTGGCCTCTCGGGCTCCCGGCTCGTGGCGAGATTTGATTTGTTTTTCTCCTCCGGATAGGGTTGGAGCTTGGAGGCAGTGGGAGAGGGAGAGGGAGAGGGGAGGAGGACGACGCGAGTGCCAGCACCTAGCAGACGAGGGAGACTCACTTTGTTCCGTCAAATGGGGAGGTGGCGGCGATGGCTGGGAGTTGGCGGTGGCGACGGCAGGCAGGCAGGTCACGGCGTCAGAAAGGGCTCGCGACCATATTGAATTCCCGCGAGAAAAAAAGGCCGAGCAAAAATTGATGTGGGACCCAAATTTAATTTTTGGAAGCCATCTATTAGAAACTCTTAGAGATGGCCTTCTTTATTCCTCCCAATACCTTTTGGGGAGTTGCAAAACTACATGATTTGGGGAGGAAAAATGAGATATTCTTGAAGATGCTCTAATGGTAATGCTCCTGATAGGCCCCCGCTGCACTGCCACGGTCGACGTCGCCTGCCCGTTCTGCACGCTGCGCGCTCCTACTCATGGGACAGACCTCGCTCCCGACCGCGCCACGCGCCCTCGCCTCGCTCCCGCATCATGTGCCCTGTCCGGACTCGCGCCTCCCGTTGCTAGACCATAGCCAAGTCGTACCGTCTCATGGAAACGGCGATTCACGAACCAATGTATCCCAGCTGGGTACCCAAAACACACGCCCCATTTGTAAGCCAGGCACAAATAAGACCAACCCATTCCACTCATGTCATGGGTTCCAGGTCGAAGTCCAAACTTGGACATCAAGCCAACACACTTGAGACCTGGTCTCAATATGGCGCTTAGACCTCCACCTTTCCTCGCCTCCAATCAGTCGGTCCAAAAAGAGCCGGAACCCACGACAAGAGCGTAATGAGCCTTCCCGCTTCCATAAGCAAGTATGTGCTCAGGATAATAAGTATGTGACCTAACTACCATCTACAGCAATAGACGGTCCTCAATCGACACGGACAGAGAATATAGTGTAACCAAGCTAAGCCCCATGGCCATGGGACACAACTCGTTACACCCACCAATACCTATACCACATCCTTGCTCGGTCTCCATTTTCCTTTCATTATTTTTATCATGAGAGTAATTATAATAATCACCTATTGTGAGTAACGGTAGGT
The DNA here is from genome assembly GCF_019320115.1 of Miscanthus floridulus. Classification (NCBI taxonomy): domain Eukaryota; kingdom Viridiplantae; phylum Streptophyta; class Magnoliopsida; order Poales; family Poaceae; genus Miscanthus; species Miscanthus floridulus. Next base: position 158,493,208 of record NC_089587.1, read on the forward strand.
TACTCACACTACCGAAAACCTAAACATAGCAGCTACTCAAACCTGCACTAGTAAGACTCATAGGACAGATATATCTATGCATGTGGTTTCCATAAAATTCCTGTAATATAAATGCACATCACTTCACATATATACATATAGTGATTATAAAAAATAAGGGTTATGCACCAGGGCTTGCCTTGGGTAGGCACGGTGTTAGCCGAGTCAGTCGATGGTGGCTTTGGGACCTCCTCCCTCACGAGGACCTCCTCCTCGTATTCCTCAACGATCTCCTCGAACTCGCGATCGTCTGTGGTCACTATCTCCACCAACTCATTCTCTACATACATGCGATGATGATGCAACCATTTAGCATTTAGGCAAGAACAACTCTTAAAATAAGAATACGCACACTAAGCTACTAAGCTAGCTCTAATGACTAAGATACTAAGCTAACTATCATCTTCATCAAGCAAGTGTTGGGTTCAACTAACAAACCCTTAGCTTGGCAAATTAAGGATATATCTTTATTTCTATTAGTGATTTAATGTATATTGAAATAAAGAGTATTTAACTACTCTAATGCTTAGTTTATTCTAAGGCTACAAAAATTATAGTGAGCACATAATAATACAATGAAGCTACCATAAAAATTTCAGGACTAAAGCTATCACCAATTTATCACAAAAAATCCTACAATAATTAACTTAATATTATTAAGAATTCTCAAATAATTTAATAACTCCTAAAATCAACACATATAAGTATGAACTAAATACACCAACAGATAGATCACAACTTTAGGAACCTAACAAAATTTGTTTCACAATTTTTGGACACCTACATGCCACGCCCCCAAATGCCTCCGCGCGCGCACGTGGTCTGGCCGCATTGTCGCATAGCGGGTGCACAGACGCCACCTCGGGTCCGGCCGGCCACTTGCCGCCAAGGCGAGGACGAGCCGAGCTAGACTTGCCCCGCCCTCTCGACCACCACGACTAGCTGACCCCGCCCTCTTAATTTGGCATGGTTGAGTCACCATCGCTCGATTCATCACGTCCCTGGATTCTCCATTAAACTACCCAACCCTAGACCCCCACCTAGCCTTGAAACGAGCATGGCCAAGCTCCAATTTGGAGTTTTTCCCGTCGCCATGCCGATAAGGCCGTGTCCGGTTGTGGATGAGGGCAGCCCTCCTACTGTCCCTCCCGAGCCAATTCACTTACACCACTAGCATAGCCTTGACTTCCTCTTCACCCTACACGCCTTAGTCGAACCGCTATCGCCTCCCTATCATCGCTGACGCGACCGTGTTGCCACGATGCACCGCCGCATGGCTCGGCTGCACATGGCCAGCCCTCCTCCGTCATCCTTCGCCCCAACCATCACCTCGGCCTGATCCATGGTAGCCTCCTATTGCTCACGAGCTAACCAATTAGGTTGGTAGCTACCCTAGCCCACCGGAACAGTGGCGCCACCATCGTGGATGGACACGCGCCGCTGCAGCCCTTCCCCAGTTAGTCGGGTCACCCTACACTACCGCTTAGCATAGCTGCTCAGGTTAGAGATGGTGATCGACCCATTAGGTGGGCCTACGCTGGTCCTTGGTGGCTGGCGTAGGCGCCCAGTGCCGTCACTCGCCACGTCGCCGTGCACTGAGTTGTCGGGGGTGCGCAAGGGGTAATTCCAAGAAAGCCAGGGGTTAAGCGAGAAGGTTTTAGAGAGGGGGAAATAGAGTTAGGACTTAGTTGTGATTCAGGAGAAGTGTGAGGTCTATTTTGCAAAAATGCCAGCGTGCGCGGGATTTCCTCTGCCGTGGGCCATCCTCGCGTCGGCCGCACCACGAGCCACTGTGCGGGAGAATTTGTTTTTCTTTTTTCATAAGGAATTAGAAATAGTTTTCTAATTTAATTTCTGAGCTGATCTTTGGTAAATCATATAAAATCATGTAGGTGTCCAAAAATTGTGAAATAAATTTGTTAGGTTCCTAAAATTGTGCTCTATTTGTTAGTGTATTTAGTTCATATATACAAGTTGATACTAGGGGCTATTAAATTATTTGAGAGTGCTCAATATTATTAGGTTAAATGTTGTAGGATTTTTTGTGGTAAATTGGTGATAGCTTTAGTCTTGAAATGTTTATGGTAGCTTCATTCTAATATTATGTGTTCACTGTAATTTTTGTAGCCTTAGAATAGACTAAGCATTAGGGTAGTTAAATGCTCTTTGTTTCAATATACATTAAATCATTAGTAGAAATAAAGATATATCCTTCATTTATAAAGCTAGGGGTTTGTTAGTTGAACCCAACACTTTGCTTGGTAAAGATGATAATTAGCTTGATACCTTAGTCATTAGAGCTAGCTTAGTAGCTTAGTATGCATATTCTTAGTTTAGGAGTTGCTATTGCTTAAATGTTAAGTGTTGCATCATCATCGCATGCATGTAGAGAAGGAGTTGGCGGAGATCGTGACCACTGGTGATCGCGAGTTCGAGGAGATCATCGAGGAGTACAAGGAGGAGATTCTCGTGCAGGAGGAGGTCCCAAAGCCACCACTAACGGACTCAGCTGACACCGCGCATGCCCAAGGCAAGCCCCAGTACATAACCCCTTATTTTTGGATAATCACTGTTTATATATGTTATGTGCATTTATGTTATAGGAATTTATGAAAACCACACATATAGATATAACTGTCATATGAGTCCTACTAGTATAGGTTCGAGTAGCTGTTATGCTTAGGTTTTCGGTAGCGTGAGTAACCTGTCGTTACTCACAATAGGTGATTATTATAATTACTCTCAGGATAAAATAATGAAAGGAAAAATGGAGATAGGGTAGGGATATGGTATGAGTATTGGTGGGTGTAACAGGTTGTGTCTCGTGGCCAACAGAGCTTAGTTTGGTTACAATGTTTTCTCTGTTCATGTCGATTAAGGACTGTCCATTGCTGTGGATCATATTCAGCTCATAGACTTATTATCCTGAGCACATACTTGCTTATGGGAGCGGGAAGGCTCGTTATGCTCTTATCGTGGGTTCTGGCTCTTTCTGGACCGACTGATTGGAGGCAGGGAAAGGTGGAGGTCTAAGCACCATACTGAGACCGGGTCTCAAGTGTGGGGGCTTAGAGTCCAAGTTTGGACGGGGACTGGACCCCATGACAGGAGTGGAATGAGTTGGTCTTGTTTGTGACTGGGGTACAAACATGGCGTGTGTTTCGGGGTACCCATCTGGGATACATTGGTTCACGAATCACCATTTCTATAGGACGGTACGACTTGGCTATGGTCTAGCACCATAGTAAGAACTAGAAGATGAAAGATGGTGAAATGGTTCTGATTGCTTAACCCTTGCTTGAAAGTAGAACAGGTGCTTACCTAGAATGGTTAGCTAATGAAGTAATCATGACTGCTAATAAAACTTGACTGTAGGGATGAACTATTAGTAATGCTTTTCACAAACAAAAAGAAAATAGCAAACCCATATTGCCTATCATATCCTTGAGAGTCAGGAAACTATTCCCACTAGTCGGGTAAGTCTTGCGAGTATATTATGTACTTAGGGTTTATTTTACCCTTGTTGAAGGTGCAGCTTGAGGAGTAGCTCTTATGTGAAGGATTCTTCTGGTGGGCATAGACAGATCCTTGTATCGTTTCTGCTAGATGTTTATTTTTATTCCGCTGTTTAATTATCACCTCTGAACTCTGGTATTGTAATAAATAATTTCTAAGAACTCTTGTTGTATGAAATGGACTAAGTATTGTAACCTCGTACTCATTATTGCATTCTGGATGTAAAACGTGGATTGTTTTGAGTTATCCCTTGGGGTGTTCTCGATGGAACTGACCGATGTAGCTCACTTTCGAGGTGCATAGTGTCTAGTGGAAGACGAGTGCCTCCAAAAGTGTGTTATTTCAGGCGGTTCTGCCACAGGTGGTATCAGAGCCAATAATGAGTCTACGAGTTTAAAAACTCTTTTCAAAACCTAAAATTGGACCAACAAAAGCTTTGTGAAAGGTAGGATGTGATAAATTACGTAAATAAGTATAAGCCCTAGTAATATGGTCTATCTAGGATAGTGGCACTGTTTTATCTAATCAATCTTCTGTAGGTACACTAACTTACGCTGTGTAAGAATTATTAGCTTACAGAAAGTGAGTGTGCGTTGTGTCAAAAATTATATATGAATGCCGCTATATTCTGGCTTGAGCGAATGAATAGGTCGATCCATGCATCATGAAAAGAGAATCTTGCTTAAACTAAACTCCCTCCACATGTATAATTTTGGGTAGTAAATTGATAGGATAATAAATAAAGAGAAATGCTTTAACTCTTAAGGAAAAGTTCTCGCTTGTAATCAGTTATTGGGCCTTATCATCTCTCTAGCCTTTTGTTTCTAAATATGGAGGCTTTGTCCCTAATGGTGGGTTCCTATCTATTTATAGATGAACCTGAGGTCTAGTCGTGGGAGCACCAGTGCTGTGACAGGCCATGGTCTTGGTGAAGACTAGGGCAAAAACGGTCATGGCGATGATAATGGCAATGCCAACGGGGAGAGCCACAAGGTCCCATTCCTTGGTCCTCCTCCTCCACCACCACCATTGCCTTCGATGACCCATGCCGAGATGATGGCTGAGATGATGGCTGCTCATTGTGAGTTAGCCCATGCCCTGGAGATGCTAGCATAGGCTATTGGTGGCTTCGCCCGTGGAGCCCCCGGTGGCAATGGAGGGAACGGGGGTGGTGTCCGCGGTCTTGAGAGGCCCTGTTCCTATTTGGAATTTTTGGGGACACACCCGCCCATGTTCACGCCGACTGCTGAGCCTCTAGATGTGGAGCATTGGCTTCGTATTCTAGAGTAGAAGTTTTAGCTGTTCAATGTGACTGATGAGCAGAAGGTGCGCTTTGCCGCACAACAGCTTCTAGGATCTACCAGTGCTTGATGGGACACTTTCAATGCCATGCAGCCTGTGGACCACCATGTGACTTGGCGGGAGTTTACCACTGCTTTCCGTTAGTACTATATTCCTGTTGGTTTGCTGAACAGGAAGTTGTCTGAGTTTCTGGAGCTGAAGCAAGGAAACATGACTGTGATGGAGTATGTGAACAAGTTCAACTATCTTGCATAGTATGTTGTACTCATGTGGATACTGATGAGAAGAAGATGGAACATTTTAATCGTGGTCTCTCTTGCATCTTGTAAGAGAAGCTATAAATAGGGGGCTATCAGACCTTTGGTGCTTTGATGAATGCTACCATTGCTATGGAGGGGCTTCAGCGTGATTCTCAGACTGAGTGGAAGCGTAAGTGGGTGATCATTGGACCTTCTAGTCACCCATAGTCTCAGAAGGTATAGGTTGTGAGAAGGGTGTCCTATCACTCTTCAGGTGGGCAATCATCTCGCCAGACTCAGCAGACTCACCAGGCACCTCCCACTTAGTACCGTACACCTACTCAGCAGGTGCAACAGCCTCAGGGACAACAAGTTCCGTGTCATCAGGGACATGGAAACAAGCCGGGTGCTTGTTTCATGTGTGGCAAGGAAGGCCACTATGCTCATGAGTGCCCCCAGAGCCAGCTTACTCAGTCTTCTCAGCCTTCAACCAACTCTCGTTTGGTCAAGAGGACTATCATCAGGAAGAAGGTGCCCATGAGTCACTCGGGACAGGTTAACTTCACTGAGGCTGAGGAGATCCCATAGGGAGAGCCTGTGATGGCTAGTATATTCACCATTGATTCCCACTCAGCATATGTATTATTTGATTTTGGTGCATCACATTCATTCATGAGTATGGGGTTTGCACAAAGGCATAATATATCTACTATGGCTATTCCTATTGCCTATAGAATCAGAACCCCGGGTGCGCAGTTGTGCATTAAAACTAGTAAGACTAGTGCTAGCAACTCACTCTTATCATCTCTTGTTCATGTTGTTGTCTAGGCAAGGCATAGATGCAATTTTGGGAATGAATTGGTTTAGAAATTATGGGGTAGTCCTGAACCTTAGGCAGAGAGTTGTTGAGTTGAAGCTTCCTTCTTCTGAGGATAGAATGTCTCTCCTTATGCCTTCAGTCTCCACCTTGCTAGTTGTTGCTCATACTGAAGCTTCTCCTGATCTTGCTTCTATTCCTATGGTTTGTGAGTTTCCGGATGTCTTTCCTGAAGATCTACCTAGGTTACCACCGGTTAGGGATGTGGAGTTTTCCATTGAGTTAGAACCTGGTACTGCTCCTATTTCATGGCGTCCTTACCACATGGTTCCAAAGGAACTAATAGAAAAGAAGAAGCAGCTAGAGGAATTGTTAGAGAAGGGATTCATCCATCCAAGTTCTTCACCATGGGGTTGTCTAGCTATTTTTGTGAAGAAGGACGACACTCTTCGGATGTGTGTGGATTATCGCCCTCTCAATGCAGTAACCATCAAGAACAAATATCCTTTACCTTGTATTGAAACTTTGTTCGATCAGTTGGCTAAGGCAAAAGTGTTTTCAAAGATTGATCTTCGTTCTGGGTATCACCAAATTAAGATCCAACCACAAGATATACTAAAGATAGCTTTCTCTACTAGGTATGGGCGTTATGAATACCTAGTCATGTCTTTTGGTCTCACCAATGCTCCTGCATTCTTCATGTATCTCATGAACTCAGTCTTTATGCCATATTGAAATGTCAATGGGGACTTGATGAGGACATCACTCCTTTGGATGTACCCGCTGATCCTCCAATCGTCATGCAAGGTCCAATGACCCGAGCTCGAATGCGTCAACTCAATTTAGAGGTGAGCTCGTTCTTAAGCGATCCTTTTCATACTTTTGAGAATAGACTACTACCTAATGATGTTATGTTGCTTAGGAACATTGGAGAGGGTCATGAGGGACTTAGAGAAAGTAGTGGAGGTGATGATGACCAGCAAGGACGTCCAACAGAAATCGAAGGCCCGGTCCAACATGATTTCGAGTCTGTCTCGGCCTCTAGGACCAGTCTGCCTTAAACTAGTCACCTAGGATGCATCCGGACTCCGTTTTCGACGATCCACATATGGTTGGAAAGCTAATTTGATAAGGAAGCTAATCCAATTGGTCTCACATAAAAATCTCTTCAGAATCCATGGAAATTGTCAAAACAAGTCAGCATCCATAATCTATCTAGGTGTTGCGTCACCGTATTTGGTCCAATGGGTCGTGTATCGTCTTTGAGCCCGTTAAGGGGGGCATCTAGGGTAGGCGATGACCCTAAGACCTTTATAATCATACACTGCCACCGTCATTAGGTTTTGGGTTTTGCTTAGATTAATCTGTCAAGAATAGTTTCACCGTTCATCGGTTTGTGAGACCCCAACATCGTGAGATTAATCATTCATCTACAATTTGGATGTTCTCTTTCTTATTCTTGCTTGTGTTCTTCGTTGCATAGGCAGGGATTAGCCTTCTTGGCGAGGTCAACCAGATCCATGTCTCAGTTGATAACCAGAGGAGTTGTGGTGCTAAGATTGCAGGGTTCGATCTTTCGATCTAAAGCCGGATCAGTGTGTCATTCTCCGCCACAACGATAGTTACCTTTACCTGACGAAAGATCAGGATCCCCACCCCCATCAAGTGGTAATCAGAGCTAAGGTATACCATCAGGTTCACATTTATCCCCTAGTTTTGAGTGTTTCGCATTCATCCCATAGTCTAGTGCCATACTCGTTTTTTCCCTGTCCTACAATCTTTCACGCCATAGTCTTTGCATATTTCAGTTTTAGAGTTCGTCGTGTTGAGTTTGTATCCTAGTAAAGGTCTTGTTGCTGGTTAGATCTATATAGAAAAAGGGCCTTGCAATCTCGGTACCACTGCCTCACAGGTATCACGAATCAGTCGCCTGGTTGTACTGCCCACTGCTTGTGTTGGTAAGAACTTTGTAAGAGCTTGGTAAGACGCTTCCACTTGCTGTGAAAAGTGACACCACTGCAACCACATAGTCATTTGGTAGGGATAACTTTCACTGTTTGTTCCTATTTTTGTGTTTACAATGGCAGGAGGTGATCAGACTGGTGATAATAGCCCCAAGGATTTCAACGAGTGTGTCAGCCAAGAGCAACTGCAAGCTGCTATAGATAATGCCCAAAAAGGATGAATGAGGCCATCAGGAAGGCTGTCACTGACGTACTCACTGAACTCAACATTGGCAACAACATGGAGAGATTGGACAAACAAATTTCCACGCTAACTGACAAAATTACTGAGTTGGAAACCTTGGTGGCGATCAACAATGATGTATCTGGCAGCAACAACGATGGTCTCTTGCTAGAAGACACGATGCATGATGCCACTAGGAACATAGATCGAGCAGCCTTCTGACAAGCAAGATTACAATGACGTCTTCACCGCAACACGATAGGTATGGGTGGTGTCCACCACCATCAAGGTAATAATTATCGTGTGCCCGATGATCCTTATGCTAAGATTAAGTTCACAATACCTTCTTTTTTGGGTCATTATGATACTGCGGGATATCTTGATTGGGAGATGACAGTAGAACAAAAGTTTAGTGCCCACCTTGTGCCTGAGCATCATAGAGTTCGACAAGCTACTAGTGAGTTTAAGGACTTTACCATTATTTGGTGGAATGGGCTAGCTGCACAGGATGCTTTACCTAGAATGTGGGAAGAACTTAAGATAGCTATACGTGATCATTTTGTTCCTCCTTCTTATCATAGAGACTTGCGTAAGAAATTGATGCATTTAGAACAAGGAGAGAAATCTGTACAGGATTACTACAGTGAGCTCCAAAAGGGATTGATGCGTTGTAGTGTTGTGGAGGGGAACAAAGATTCCATTTGTCATTTCTATTTAGGTTTGAGGCACGAGATTCAGGACATTATTGATTATAAAGAATTTAACACTGTCAACCAGTTGTTTTAGTTTGCTATGCTTGCAGAAAAGGAATTGTAGGGGCATGAACAGTAGAGCAAGAGCAAGGTCAGCACCACATACACGCCACGCTCGGCACCATCTTCAGGGCTGACCAAGCCAACCACTTTTCAGGCACCTCCACCAGCGAGCAAGTGACCAGTAGCCTCTGGAGTTACCGCTACACCTAAGGCACCTCCCGCACGACCTTCAGATTTAGGTAAAAATTCTTTGCAGGTGCCTATCAAGAGTGCCTCATCTGTTGCATCGATGGGACACACTTTGGGCATTCAGTGCCACCGCTGCCATGGCATTGACCATGTGAAGAAGGACTGTCCAAGTCAGTGGGCATACATTGCTATAGAAGATGGTTACATCAGCACCTCTGATATTGAGGATGAAGAAGACCAAGATACAGATGAGGAGGACGGCGAAGTCCTTGGTGACGAGGCCACGGCGGCCTATAGGAGCATCATTGTACAACAGGTGCTCAGCTCACAAATACAGCAACCTGAGAAGCTACAACACCATAACTTGTTCTAGATTTTCTTTGTCATCAGCAACCGTCGAGCACGTGTCATTATTGATGGAGGTAGCTATAATAATTTGGTGAGTTCTGATTTGGTCAAGATGCTTGTCTTGACCACATGCCTGCACCCACATCCATACCATATTCAGTGGTTAAATGATTCTGGAAAAGCAAAGGTAACACAAACTTGTAGAGTTTTATTTTCCATTAGTTTTTATGCTGATTCTGTTGATTGTGATGTGGTACCTATGCAAGTTTGTTCACTCTTATTGGGTCATCCTTGGGAACATGATAATGATGCTACACACCATGGTAGAAGTAATAAATACACTTTTGTGCATAAAGGAAAGAAAATTACTTTGGTACCTTTGACTCCTGCTCAAATTGTACAAGCTGATAGTGAACGCGTTGCTAGTTTGAATGATGTTCAATCTGAAAATCAGCAAGTTACTAATTCTATTCTCCCACCTAGAAAGGATAAGTCTACATCTATTTCTAAGGCTGAGGGGATTAAATTGAAGGGTGGTGTTATGCTTGCAACAAAATGTGACTTTGCTGAAATTTCTGATGATGATATTTGCTATGCTTTGGTATGCAAACAAGCTATGTTTTCCCTTGATGATATTGTTAGTTCGGTGCCTTCTGCTATCACTAACCTTTTGCAGGAGTATGAGGAAATTTTTCCAGATGAGATTCCCTCGGGGCTGCCACCTATGAGAGGGATAGAGCATCAAATCGATTTGATTCCAGGAGCAACCTTGCCCAACCGTGCTGCCTAACGAACCAATCCCGAGGAGACTAAGGAAATTCAGCGGCAAGTCCGAGACCTTTTGGACCGCGGGTATGTATGTGAAAGCCTTAGTCCTTGTGCCATTCCTGTACTTTTGGTTCCTAAGAAAGATGGAACTTGGTGTATGTGTGTTGATTGTAGAGCCATCAATAATATTACTAAGCGGTATCGTCATCCTATTTCTAGGCTAGACGACATGCTTGATGAGTTGTGTGGTTCTATAATTTTCACGAAGATTGACTTGCGAAGTGGCTACCACCAAATTAGAATGAAACTTGGAGATGAATGGAAAATCGCGTTTAAAACCAAATTTGGGTTGTATGAGTGGTTAGTAATGCCTTTTGGTTTGACAAATGCACCTAGCACTTTCATGCGCTTAATGAATGAGGTTTTAAGAGCTTTTATTGGTCGTTTTGTGGTAGTTTACTTTGATGATATATTGATTTACAACAAGTCTTTTGTTGAACATATGGATCACTTACGTGCTGTTTTTAATGCTTTACGTGATGCACGATTATTTGGTAACCTTGAGAAGTGCATCTTTTGCATGGATCGAGTTTCTTTTCTTGGCTATGTTGTAACTCCATAGGGAATTGAGGTGGACGAGATGAAAATTGAAGCCATAAAGAGCTGGCCAGTTCCCCAAACCATCACACAGGTGAGGAGTTTTCTTGGTCTTGTAGGATTCTACCACCGCTTCATCAAAGATTTCAGCACCATTGCTGCCACATTGCATGAGTTGATGAAGAAAGGGGTGGTGTTTCATTGGGGAAAGGCACATGAGGAGTCCTTTGACACTTTGAAGGACAAGCTCACACACGCACCATTGCTACAACTTCCAAACTTTGGTAAGACTTTTGAGCTAGAATGTGATGCTAGTGGAGTTGGCATTAGGAGTGTTTTGATGCAAGATGGTAAACCCATTGCTTACTTTAGTGAAAAATTGCATGGCCCTATTCTAAATTATTCCACGTATGATAAGGAATTGTATGCACTTGTTCGTTCTTTAGAGACGTGGCATCATTATTTATGGCCTAAAGAATTTGTTATTTATTCTGATCATGAATCGCTTAAGTATCTTTGTTCTCAACATAATCTGAATCATAGGCATGCTAAATGGGTTGAATTTATTGAATCTTTTCCTTATATTATCAAACACAAGAAAGGGAAGGATAATGTGATTACTGATGCTTTGTCTAGATGATATAACTTGCTGTCCCAACTTGATTGTCGGATTTTTGGGCTTGAATCAATAAAAGAACAATATGCGCTTGATCCTGATTTAAGGAAGTGTTGCTGAATTGTAGAGAGGGACGTACATGGAATAAGTTTATGATCAATGATGGGTTTTTGTTTAGAGCTAACCGCCTATGCATTCTAGTTGGCTCCGTTCGTCTTTTGTTGTTGCAGGAGGCACATGGAGGCGGATTGATGGGACATTTTGGTGCCAAGAAGATACAGGAGGTGCTGTCCACACAATTCTTTTGGCCAAGGATGAGGCGAGATGTAGAACAGTACATGGCTCGGTGCGCTACATGTCAAAAAGCTAAGCCGTGGTTGAACCCGCATGGTTTGTATATGCCTCTTCCTGTTCCTTCTACTCCTTGGGCTGATATATCTATGGATTTTGTGTTGGGTTTTGCCAAGGACTAAGAGGGGGAGGGATAGTATTTTTGTGGTGGTTGATCGTTTTTCTAAGATGGCATATTTTATTCCTTGTCATAAGAGCGATGATGCTATTCATATTGTTGACCTTTTCTTTCAAGAAATCGTTCGCTTGCATGGTATGCCTTCTACTATTGTTTCAGATCGCGATACAAAATTCTTGAGTCATTTTTACCGCACTTTGTGGAATAAATTGGGGACCAAGCTGCTGTTTTCTACAACATGTCATCCCCAAACTAATGGGCAAACTGAGGTAGTGAATCGAACATTGTCCACCATGTTGAGAGCAATTTTAAAGCGCAATTTGAAGATGTGGGAAGAGTGTTTGCCGCATGTGGAGTTTGCATATAACAGGGCGGAACACTCCACCACCAAGGTAAGTCCCTTTCAGGTAGTGTATGGTTTTAACCCCCGTGCTCCTATTGATCTTTTGCCTTTACCTACCACTGAAAGAACACAGTGATGCTAGAGAGCGTGTTGATTTCATTCGTAAGTTGCACGAAACAACTAAAGCAAATATTGAAAGAATGAATGAAAAGTATAGAATTGCTGGTAGTAAAGGTAGAAAAGAAATTAAACTTGAATCGGGTGATTTGGTTTGGTTACATTTGAGAAAAGATAGATTTCCTGAGTAGCGTAAGTCTAAATTAATGCCAAGAGTAGCTTGTCCTTATAAGATAATTGAGAAAATAAATGATAATGCCTACAAACTTGAGTTGCCACCCGAGTTCAGGGTTAGTCCCACCTTTAACATTGCAGATTTGAAGCCTTATTTGGGAGAAGAAGATGAGCTTGAGTCGAGGATGACTCAGTTTCAAGAGGGGGAGGATGATGAGGACATCACTCCTTTGGATGTACCCACTGATCCTCCAACCGTCATGCAAGGTCCAATGACCCGAGCTCGAATGCGTCAACTCAATTTAGAGGTGAGCTCGTTCTTAAGCGATCATTTTCATACTTTTGAGAATAGACTACTATCTAATGATGTTATCTTGCTTAGGAACATTGGAGAGGGTCATGAGGGACTTAGAGGAAGAGGTGGAGGCGATGATGACCAGCAAGGATGTCCAACAGAAACCGGAGGCCTGGTCCAACATGATTTCGAGTCTGCCTCGGCCTCCAGGACCAGTCTGCCTTAAACTGGTCACCTAGGACGAATCCGGACTCCGTTTTTTACTATCCACATATGGTTGGAAAGCTAATTTGATAAGGAAGTCAATCCAAGTGGTCTCACATCAAAAGATCTTCAGAATCTATAAGAATTGTCGAAACAAGTTAGTGTCCAAAATCTGTCTAGGTGTTGCATCACCATATTTGGTCCAATGGGCCGTGTATCGTCTTTGAGCCCGTTTGGGGGCACGTCCAGGGTAGGTGATGACCCTAAGACCTTTATATTCATACACCGCCACCATCATTAGGTTTTGGGTTTTGCTTAGATTAATCTGTCAAGAACAGTTTCACCGTTCATCGGTTTGTGAGACCCCAACTTCGTGAGATTAATCATTCATCTGCAATTTGGTTGTTTTCTTTCTTTTTCTTGCTTGTGTTCTTCATTGCACAGGCAGGGATTAGCCTTCTTGGCGAGGTCAACTGGATCCGTGTTTTGGTTGATAACCAGAGGAGTTGTGGTGCTAAGATTGCAGGGTTTGATCTTTCGATTTGAAGCCGGATCGATGTGTCATTCTCCGCCACAACGATAGTTAGCTTTACCTAACGGAAGATCGGGATCCCCGTCCCCATTAGGAATTCCCCGTCGGGGGTTACTGCCCCATCCCTATCCCTATGGTGGCAAATTTCCCCCATCCCCATCCCCGTGAAGGCTCATGGGGAGCACTTCTTCCCCATCCTCATCTCTGCTCAAGGATTTAATCCCTGCGGGGATCCCCATCCCCGCATCACCAGTATACATGACAACAAAATAGGCACTTAGCAAAGCAAGATAATAGATTTCAAATTCACCATCAATGCATCACCAACTTGGAATCCAACATAGTTTGCTTGGCACAACAACACAAAAGTAGCACCATAAGTTTACAAGTTCATGGGCTCATCACAAATAGGCATTACAACACAAAATGACAAGTTCATAACAATCTTGGAAGCAAACACTAAGGAGTGATACAATAGCCCAGCAGCAGCCAACTCTTGTCTTTAAAGTTCAAACAAGTGATAGTCCCTATATCCAACAACCAGCAAAATAAATACAATTAGTCAAGTATGAGTCAACAAAGAGACTAAAGTATTTATCAATTTCAGTTTTACACTTTACCTCAATCACATCTTGGATATCTTGAAGACAACTCCAAAAGCTAGCAGTTTCAACATTGTCTTCACCTACAAAAAAGCATTAGAAGAATTAATTTAGAACCATGACACTTGTAGAATGTATGGAGTATATCACAAATGGGACAACACAAGTACCTTGGTATTTGTTTCACAGCCAGTTCTATGAACACATTAAAGCCTCCAGGAATATCTGAATTAAGCCTACTGCGGTGCTCACTAAGAACACGTCCACTAGTGCCAAATGTAGATTCAGATGCAACTATACTAACTGGGATGGCAAATATATCTCATGCTACCTTCCTCAATATGGGATAGCATGTCCCAGCTACCTTCCACAAATCAAGAATCTTGAAGTTTTCTATCTCAATTGGAACCAACTCATCTTCCAAGTACCTTTATAGCTCTGATTTGAATCTAAATGTTGTTGGCCTTCTACTAGCAACACGTGCACTGATTATAGACAATACACCCGAACTGGAAAGTGGAGGAGCTGAGGATTCTGTATTATCTTCATCCTCTTCCACTTCATACTCCTTCATCAAATCATACAGAGAGTTTCTAATCTCAGTAACTCTCTCTGTACACTCTTCATGTGAGTGACCAGTGAGGGTTTCAATGAACCCAAGGAGGAAGTCGATCTTAAACCAAAAATCTAAAATGGTGGCAAATCCCATTGGTCCTTAAATCTCCTTCCAATACTTATTAAACTTCTCATTCATTTCAAACGCTATTTTCTTTATAATGGGATTGCCACATACACTCCATTTTCTGATTTACTCTTTAACCACACAGATTTTAAGAAGATGAATATTGGCTGTCACATAATTTGTCCTAGAAAATACTACTGTAATATCATTAAACAACTTGAGTCTACCAACTACCTCTCTACAAAAATCCCATTCTTCCTCACTAGGTGCACAATCATACAACTTGTCAACAATTGATGCACGACTAAAAATAGTTTTGTAAGGCATTGCAATGCTAAGCATCTTGAAGGTAGAGTTCCACCTAGTCTTGCAATCAAGGCCTAACTTGTGTTCCAATTTTACTTTGACATGTTTAGCAATTTCTTCAAATTTCTCTATTCTTTTAGGTGTGGTTGTCCAATAGGCAACACTCTCATGAATTTTTGCAATTGAATCCTTTCTCACCTCTAAACCATCCCTCACAATCAAGTTTAGAATATGGGCAGCACAACACATATGCAACAGTTTTCCATCCAACATTAGCTTTGATTTGCCTATCTTCTTGACAAGTTCAGGGATTACCTTATCATTAGTGCTACAGTTATCAAGAGTCAAAGTCGAGATCTTTTCATCTAAGTTCCACTCCACCAATGCTTCATAGAGCACTTCACTGATAACTTCAGCTATGTGTGGAGCTAGGACATAGATAAACCTGCAAATACATGACAACAACAATATTTTATCAAGGCAATAAACTGAATATGATGGCAGCAAGAAATAAAATCAATTTTTGATGAAATACCTCATGATAATGTCTCTAAGTGCCCATGAATCATCAATGAAATGAGCTGTAATAGCCATGTACCCTCTTCTTTGGTTATCTGAGGTCCACAAGTCAGTAGTAATAGCAACTCTTGACTTAGTTCTAGCCATGTAGGATAGTGCCTTTTTCTTTTCTTCCACATATGTATTCATAATATCCTTCCTAAAAATTATAGCAAGAAAAGGTAAAAAATTTAGAATAAAACTTTAGTGCAAACACACACAAAAATGACAGCTAGGTAGTGCCAAATATTACCTAATAGTGTTTCTAGTCATCATCTTGAATAATGGTTGTAGTGCACTCACAAACCTTCAAAAGCTAGCATGGTCAACAATACATAAAGGATACTCATGCAGTATAATCATGGCAGCAAGCTCCTTCCTAGCAACTTCTGGATCAAATGTGTAATTCTCCACTAATATTTTCCCTCCTTCTTTGGAACCGAACCTCAAGGCTGATTGTTCAAGTGTCTTCTGCTGACCCTTCAGCTTGATCTTTTTAAGTGTGTAGATTTTCAAATGATCATGTAGATGCCTTGTCCCATTTGTGCTTTTCCCTCCAAGCTACTTGTGGCAATGAAGGCATTGAGCCTTCACAATACCACAGACTTTGACCTTCTTGAAATCATTCCAAACAACAGAAGTCAGCTTTCTCTTAGTGCCAAACTCCATGTCTTTGGGCTCATCATCATCAATTTGTATCGGCTCAAAATCATTAACAGATTCAGTTTGTGGTGGAAGTGATTGTGAATCTTGTTGGCTGCTACTCCCGTTGCCTTGAGTTGAATTAGTAACTCTGACAATTAACAAATAAATATGAATGAAATCTACGACAATATATGAAATATGCAAACATAAATAAAATGCACAAAAACATGTTGCAATAATCTAAAGCTCAGAGCATAGAATATAAATATGAACATTGTAGCATACTATGTAAATCATTACACACACATACATTCAATAATAATCTAAAGTTTTAACTAAAGGATTTAGAACCAAGGATTTTAGCTGCATTCATTCATAATTCATAACCATGGAATATAGTTTACACATGCAAAAATGTTAATATAAACAAGCTAATAAGAGAAGAAGGTTAGCGAGATTAAAACTGACCACATGGATTTTAGTAGTCGGAGGCCACCGTCGATTGATGCTTCTAGAGCGGTCAGAGCAGGAGCTCCTTCAATTGCAAGACGGCTTGGCATCTTGGTCGTGGACTTTTTCATTTGAAGCTTTGGAGGTCGTCCCTTTGCAGAAGCGACAATGGCTGCAGCAGGCACCAACATGGCGGATCTAGTAGCCGGCATAGCATTTGGTGGCCAATCCAAATCCATGGCATCCCTTCACGAGGACCACTGGACGTGGGTTAGTGAGTGAACAAGAATGATGCAGGCACGTAGCCATAGCCCATACCCCGCCTATGCCCCATAGGCAAAATCTCGAGGGAGGACTAAGACACACTTGTGCAAAGTGCAGGAGTGCAGGCTACATGGAGTCTTAGTTTCTCACCTTACTTCATCACCGTCCGAGCTTGGAGGCGGGGAGGGCGAAGCCATGGTGGCTAGTGGTGAAGGCTGTGCGAGTGCATCTCCTGTGATGCTCTGCAGGCGGTGCGGCCCTAGTGGTGTGGATCCAACGGTGAGCTGCTAGAGAGGCACGAGCGTGACCGTGAGAAGCAGCTACAATCTAGCTAGTCCCCATCTCTGGTGAGCATATGGTCCTCTTTCCCATCTCCGATGACTGCAAGTGGTCGGCTGCTAAAGGTGGAGTGGTCATGGCACTGGGTCTGCATCTCTGCGAGTCGTGACTCACGACAGGGAGCGGGAGCGGCGGCTGGGGGGGAGGGGATTGGGAACGAATGGAAAGGATAAGGTTAGGGTTACAAATTGCCTTATATATGTACGCAGGAATTGGACCTTCTCAGATGGGCCTTAAACATTTTGGGTCCCCGCGAGAAATAGGGACGGGGGCATGTATACCATCTCCGCCTCCGTCATACCCAATGGGGATGATTTTTTCCCCATTTAATTCCCCATGGGGAGAAGATTTGTACCATCCCTGTCCCCTAATGGGTGAATTCCCCATGGGGAATCAGGGAACGGGCCCTGTTGACATTTTAATGCCGGAGTTGGACAAGTTTGTAGTGGTGTTCATTGATGACATATTGATATATTCTAAGAACAATGAAGAGCATGCACAACATCTTTGGATAGTACTGACTCGGTTAAGAGAACACAAGCTGTATGCCAAATTCAGCATGTGAGTTTTGGTTGAATTGAGTGTAGTTTTTGGGACATGTCCTAACACCTAAAGGCATCTCTGTGGATCATGGCAAGTGCATGACGTGTTAAATTGGAAATCTCCAAAGTTAGTGCATTAGATTAATTAGTTCCTTGGTCTTACTGGGTATTATCGATGCTTCATCCTTGGTTTTTCCAAAATAGCTCAACCAATGACCAAGTTGCTCCAAAAGGATGTCAAGTTTGTATGGAGTCTGACTTGTGAAGAAGCTTTCCAAATGAAAGCTCTAGTTTGGTTTTGGTGAATTGATGAAACCCTAAGTGCTAACCTAGTTTATCAAGTGATCATGAGATAGGTAGCACACTTCAAGTAGAGAAGCTAATGAAGATCATAGCATGACAATGGTGATGGCATGGCGATGATCAAGGGCTTAAACTTGAAACGAAGAAAGAGAAAAACAACAAGCTCAAGGCAAAGGTATAACTTGTAGGAGCTATTTTGTTTTGGTGATCAAGACACTTAGAGAGTGTGATCACATTTAGGTTTGATAGCCGTACTATTAAGAGGAGTGAAACTCGTATCGAGATGCGGTTATCAAAGTGCCACTAGATGCTCTAACTCATTGCATATGCATTTAGGATCTAGTGGAGTGCTAACACCCTTGAAAATGTTTGTGAAAATATGCTAACACATGTGCACAAGGTGAAACACTTGGTGGTTGGCACATTGGAGCAAGGGTGAAGAAGTTAGAAGTGAAAACGAGTTGGTCGCGAAGACGCTGGCGTCGGTCAACTGACCGAACGCTGGGTCTAAAAGCACCGGACGCTGGCAGCGTGCGTCCGGTCGAACTGATCGGTCGACACAGTACCTAGGGTATTAAACCGAACGTTGGTCTACGTCCGGTCAAGGTGGGCCGGACGCGTCCGGTCGAAGAAATACGCCTTAGGGAGCTTACTGTACTCGATCGGACGCTGGGGCTTTAGCGTCCGGTCAGTTTTGCTGGTGCGTCCGGTCAGCTTCATAGCCGTTGACATCTAACGAACAGCATTTGAAGCTGGTGATGCATGGCGTCCATAGGGCGACCGGACACTGAGGAGCTGCGTCCAGTCAGTTGGACCGGTGCATCCGGTCGGCCCGTGTTATGCCCAGTGAAGGGGCATAACGGCTCTATTCCATGGGGGCTTCTATTTAAGCCCCATGGCCGGCTGTAGCTCATATCTTTGGCCATTTTCATTGACATAGCAACCTTGTGAGCTAAGCCAAAGTCCTCCCACTCATCTCCATCATTGATTCATCATCATAGTGAGATTGGGAGTGATCCAAGTGCATTGCTTGAGTGATTGCATCTAGAGGCACTTGGTGTTCGTGTTTCGCTGTGGATTTCGCTTGTTACTCTTGGTGGTTGCCGCCACCTAGACGGATTGGTGCAGCGAGGATCATTGAGCGAAGGGTGGTGATTATCTCCGGCTCCGATCGTGGTGATTGTGAGGGGTTCTTGACCTTTCCCCGGCGGAGAGCCAAAAGGTACTCTAGTGGATTGCTCATGGCTTGTGTGATCCTCATCTTGTGTTGGTTGTGCGGCACCCTATTGAGGGTTTGGCGTGTGAAGCCAATTAGCGCGTGAACCTCCAAGTGAGTGAATCGCCACAACAAGGACTTGCTTGCCGGCAAGCAAGTGAACCTCGGTAAAAATCATTGTGTTCATCATTGATTCCGAGGTGATTGGTCTTCATTGTTATTCATCTTTGTGATTGATTGAATCATTCATCTACACGGCGGTATAACCCTCTTGATCACTCTCTTTACTTTATCACAAATTAGTTGACAAGCTCTTTAGTGTAGCTAATTGTGAGAGCTTGCTTGCTTGGTTGGTGTGGCTCTTTAGTTAGCCTTTGAGAGCACACTAGCATAGAATAGTGTCATAGCTTTTGTGTGGATCGACACTATCTAAACTAGAATTGTGGTAGGTGGCTTGCATTTTGAGTAGGCTAGCGCAACACTCGCTTCGCCTCATAATTGTCTAACCTTTTTGTTAAGTGTTGTTGAAGAAATTTTATTAGGCTATTCACCCCCCCTCTAGCCATTAGGACCTTTCAAGTGGTATCAGAGCAGAGGTCGCCGTGATTTGAGGCTTAACAACCTTCGGTGTAAAAATGGCTCAAATCAACAACACCAAGAAGCCACTCCAATTTGATGGCACAAATTATCCCTATTGGAAGGCTAAGATGACAACATATATCAAGTCAATCAATAGGAAGATATGGAAGGTGGTAGAAACAAAAATTGAAATTGAAGATGAAGAGACTCCCACCGCCGTCGAAGAATTGCTACTCCAAAACAATGACATTGCTCTTAGTGCCATCCATGATGCTTTGGATGAGAGAACATTTGAGCAAATCAAGAATATTGAGAGAGCTCATGAGGCATGGAAGAAATTGGAAGAATCATTTGAGGGTACCAAGGAAATCAAGGGTGCAAAGGCATACATTCTCAAGGATAAATTTGCTAGTTTCAAGATGAAGGAAGATGAAAGTGTGCTGGACATGTTCCATCGGATGGAAGTGATTGTAAATGATCTCAAGGCACTTGGTGAGAAGATAGAGGACAAGGAGTTCTCCAATAAGTTCTTGAGATGTTTGCCCGCAAGATTTGGCATGTTGGTCACCTTACTAGTGAGGAGCGGTTTGAACATAATGACATCAAACCAAATCTTGGGAGATATCAAGACCGATGATGCTTATAGAGATGATGATGAGAAGGAAGAAAAGAGGGAGAAGAAAGATGACAAGAAAGATGACAAGAAGAAGAGCATGGCATTCAAAGCCACATCATCCAAGGGCAAAGCAAAGCAAGAAACATCAAGTGAAGAAGATGAATCTTGGGATGATGATGATGATGAAAGGATGGCTCTATTTGTCAAGAGATTTGGCAAGTTCATGGTGAAGAAGGACTATCGTGCTAGAAGAAAGAAGTCTTCATTCAAGAACAAAGAAGAGTCAAGAAGGTGCTTCAAGTGTGGAAGCAAAGATCATCTTGTTGCTCAATGCCCATACAATAGTGACAATGATGATGACAACAAGAAGAACAAGAAGAAGGACAAGAAGGAAAAGAAAGAGAAGAAGGACAAGATGGCCTTCAAGAAGAAGAAGGGTGGGTCATATGTAGTCACTTGGGATAGTGATGCTTCCTCAAGTGATGATGATGATGATAGTGATGATCACAAGACCACCAAGAAGAAGGTTCTTGCAAGCATTGCCATTAATGAGAAGCCTTCTCTCTTTGAATCTTCATCATGCTTCATTAAGCTTGATTCATTATGCCTATCATTGTTCTTGCTTGCAACTAGTGCAAAACCGACCATTGTACTTCTACTTCCACCTCATCTAGTAGTGATGGTTTCACTTGTGATGCCTCACTAATGGTTGAGAATGAGAACCTCAAGAAGGAGGTCAATAAGCTCACTCACACCTTGGCTAAGGCCTATGGTGGTGAGGACCGCTTGCTTATGTGCTTGGGTAGCCAAAGAGCTTCTCTCTACAAAGAAGGATTGGGCTATACCCCCAAGAAAGGCAAGGCGGCCTTTGCTCCTCACAAGACTAGTTTTGTAAAGAACAATAGTCGGTTTTGCACTAGTTGCAAGCAAGTTGGTCATAAAGAGCAAGAATGCAAAAACAAGAGCAAAAATGCTAATGTATCCTCCATTAAGCTTGATTCATGCTATATGCTTACTAAGGGTACAAATGGTGTAAAGGCTAAGTTCATTGGTAAACCATGGATGGGCTCAAAGAAGAAAGCCATTTGGGTGCCAAAGAGCCTAGTGACTAACCTTCAAGGACCCAAGCAAGTTTGGGTACCTAAAAAGAATTGATCTTCTTTTGTAGGTCAATTAGAAAGCCGGAAGAAGGCATTGGGTTCTTGATAGTGGGTGTACTCAACACATGACCGGTGATGCAAGAATGTTCAACTCAATCAACACCAATGGCAATGATGGTTATGATAGTATCACATTTGGTGACAATGGCAAAGGCAAGGTCAAAGGGCTTGGTAAGATTGCAATATCCAATGACATGAGTATATCCAATGTGTTGCTAGTAGAGAGCTTGAACTTCAATTTGCTATCCGTGGCTCAATTATGTGATCTTGGATTCAAATGCATATTTGGAGTAGATGATGTAGAGATCATAAGTGTAGATGGCTCTAACTTGATCTTCAAAGGCTTTAGATATGAGAATCTATACTTGGTTGATTTCAATGCTAGTGAAGCTAAATTATCTACATGCTTGTTCACTAAGTCTAGCATGGGTTGATTATGGCATAGAAGGCTTGGTCATGTTAGAATGAAACAATTGAATAGATTGATTAAGCATGACTTAGTTAAAGGCTTGAAAGATGTTGTGTTTGAAAAGGATAAGCTTTGTAGCTCTTGTCAAGCCGACAAACAAGTTGGAAACACCCATCCTAAGAAAAGCATGATGAGCACTAGTAAAGAATTTGAGTTATTGCACATGGACTTGTTTGGGCCAACACAATACATTAGTATCGGTGGAAATAAATATGGCTTTGTGATAGTGGATGACTACACTAGATACACATGGGTATTCTTTCTAGTGGACAAAAGTGATGTATTTGCAACATTCAAATCATTTGTCAAAGGCATTCACAATGAGTTTGAAACAACCATCAAGAGAGTTAGAAGTGACAATGGTAGTGAGTTCAAGAATACTAGAATTGATGAGTTATGTGATGAATTTGGAATTAGACATCAATTCTCGGCCAAGTACACTCCACAATCAAATGGCCTTGTTGAGAGGAAGAATAGAACACTCATTGATATGGCAAGGTCTATGCTTAGTGAGTACAATGTGAGTCAATCCTTTTGGGTCGAAGCTATCAACACGACTTGCTATTGTAGCAACCGCCTCTATTGTCACCGATTGAAAGAGAAGACACCATATGAGCTCTTGAATGGTAGAAATCCCAACATTGCATATTTTCGGGTCTTTGGTTGCAAATGCTATATCTTGAAGAAAGGCACTAGATTGGGCAAGTTTGACAAGAAATGTGATGAAGGATTCCTACTTGGTTACTCCACTACAAGCAAAGCATATGGAGTTTGGAATTTGGATAGTGGTACTCTTGAGGAAGTTCATGATATTGAATTTGATGAAACCAAGGGTTCACAAGTAGAAGATGAGAACTTAGAAGATGTTAGAGGCATTCAACTTTCAAATGCCATGAAGAACATGGATATTGGTGAATTGAGGCCTAGGCAAGTGAATGATGATGAAGATGATCTAGTGCAAGTGCTCTCTAACTCAAATGTGCAAGATGATACAAATCAAGCTAGTGCAAGTGACTCTCATGACATTAATCAAGATCAAGTGGCTAGTACATCATCTCAACCCAATGATCTAGCAAGTGCAAGCAATCAAGTTCCATTGCTCCAACCAACAAGTATTGCAAGAGATCATCCTTTGGATACAATCATTGGTGATATTTCTAGAGGTGTACAAACAAGATCAAGATTGGCATCATTTTATGAACACTTCTCATTTGTGTCATCCATTGAACCAATGAAGATAGATGAAGCTTTGAAGGATGTTGATTGGGTCAATGCTATGCATGAAGAGCTAAACAACTTCACAAGAAATCAAGTATGGGAGTTGGTAGAAAGACCAAAGGGACACAATGTGATTGGAACCAAATGGGTCTTTAGAAACAAGCAAGATCAAGATGGGATAGTCGTAAGGAACAAAGCAAGATTGGTAGCACAAGGCTATACTCAAGTTGAAGGTCTTGACTTTGGAGAAACATATGCCCCGGTTGCTAGATTGGAAGCAATAAGAATCTTGCTAGCCTATGCTTGTGCCCACGACATCAAGCTCTATCAAATGGATGTTAAGAGTGCATTTCTCAATGGCTACATCAATGAAGAAGTATATGTAGAGCAACCTCCCGGTTTTGAAGATGATAAAAAGCCCAACCATGTATACAAGTTGAAGAAGGCATTGTATGGCTTGAAGCAAGCACCTAGAGCATGGTATGAAAGATTAAGAGATTTCCTACTCTCTAAAGGGTTCACAATGGGCAAGGTTGACACCACTCTATTCATCAAGAAGATTGGAAAATATCTATTTGTTTTGCAAATCTATGTAGATGACATCATATTTGGATCAACTAATCAAGAATTTTGTGAGGAGTTTGGAAAGATGATGGCTAATGAGTTTGAGATGTCCATGATTGGAGAGTTGAGTTACTTCCTTGGTCTTCAAATCAAGCAATTAGAGAATGGTACATTTGTGAGTCAAGGCAAGTACATCAAGGACATGATCAAGAAGTTTGGCATGATTGATAGCAAAGTCATTAGCACACCAATGGGAACCAATGGCAACTTGGATAGTGATGCAAGTGGAAATATGGTAGATCAAAAGTTGTATCGGTCTATGATTGGAAGCCTACTCTATGTGACCGCATCAAGGCCAGATATCATGTTTAGTGTATGCATGTGTGCTAGATTTCAAGCCTCACCAAGAGAAAGTCATTTGAAGGCTACAAAGAGAATATTGAGGTACTTGAAGCATACACCAAATGTTGGTTTGTGGTATCCCAAAGGAGCAAAGTTTGAGCTAGTTGGTTACTCCGACTCAGATTATGCAGGATGCAAGGTTAGAAAGGAAGAGCACCTCGGGCATATGTCAATTGTTGGGAAGATCACTTGTTTCATGGTCATCAAAGAAGCAAAATAGTGTTGCATTATCAACCGCCGAAGCCGAATACATATCCGCCGGTAGTTGTTGTGCACAAGTACTTTAGATGAAGGCCACCTTGAGTGACTTTGGAATCAAGTTCAAGAAAGTGCCATTGCTATGTGACAATGAGAGTGCAATCAAGTTGACAAACAATCCGGTTCAACATGCAAGAACAAAGCACATTGATGTCCGCCACCATTTCATAAGAGATCACCAACAAAAAGGGGACATTTGCATTGAGAGTATAGGCACCGAAGATCAACTTGCCGATATATTCACCAAGCCATTGGATGAGAAAAGGTTTTGCAAGCTAAGGAATGAGTTGAACATATTGGATTTCTCAAATATGTGTTGATGCACCCCCACTCATATGACATGCCTCTCCTTTGAGCAATCCAAGGTAAAAGTTGATTGGCATGACATACATCCTTGCTAAGGACATGTTTAGTGCATCTAGTCATATTTTTAATCTTATTAGGACCTTGCAAGTGGTTCTATCTTATTAGGCTCATTCATGAAAATCAAATGATTTTAATGTCTATATGGTATCACTATTGCTTCTATGCTTGACTTGATCTAGTGATGGCATATGACATGTTTATGGGCTTGTAAACCTAGTGTTTAATCTAGAAAATGAACTATAAGTGTTTAACTCAACATGGTACAAGATAACCCTCATTTGGAGGTGTGAAGAAGCTTGTCCTTGGATCAAACCGAGTTAAATATCTTTGGGAAATCATCTAGATTGGACCAAATTTGGGAAAATGATTCTCACTCCATTGATTGACATTGATAATCTCAACCCTACAAGTAATACTATCTATATTTGGAACCTTTGTGGTCATTGATGACAAAGGGGGAGAGAAACAAAGATAGTAGCAAAGATAGTGAAAAAGGGAAAGAAACATAAAGATATCTTGATATATGACATAGGGGGAGAGATATGAAAAAGGAAAGGGATCAACTAAAATTTTGAGCACACAAGTAGGGGGAGCAAGCTCATGAACTTGTATGGTGCATTTGTATGTGCATTTCATATGTTTGCTTGCATGGCACAAGTATTAAACTTACACATCCATGCTTGTGTGATGAATGTTAGTTGTAAGATTGAATGGTGAAATAAAATCACTAGATAACCTTCATTTCCAAATAAGTCTTTACAAGTGGTATCTTTTCAAAGCATGTTTCCAAGTGATATAGAACTAACCATGGTGCTAAGGATGGTATATTGGTGCACTCCGATTGGTATCATGCTTCAAAGGTCCATCTCTTATACCTTAGCATCATGTGGTAGACATTGACTCCTATATTTCCTATCTAAGCATATGTGCAAGCTATAATCCAAACTTTTAGCACATATGTAGGGGGAGCAATTGCTACCATTTGGGGTTCATGAAACTTGTCCATATCCTTTTACACATGGTAAATATGCTTGGGCAAGCAACATGGATTCAATTGAATTTCAATTCATATCTTTGTATATGGGTTGTCATCAATTACCAAAAAGGGGGAGATTGAAAGCCCTAGTTTGGTTTTGGTGAATTGATGAAACCCTAAGTGCTAACCTAGTTTATCAAGTGATCATGAGATAGGTAGCACACTTCAAGTAGAGAAGCTAATGAAGATCATAGCATGACAATGGTGATGGCATGGTGATGATCAAGGGCTTAAACTTGAAACGAAGAAAGAGAAAAACAACAAGCTCAAGGCAAAGGTATAACTTGTAGGAGCTATTTTGTTTTGGTGACCAAGACACTTAGAGAGTGTGATCACATTTAGGTTTGATAGCCATACTATTAAGAGGATTGAAACTCGTATCGAGATGCGATTATCAAAGTGCCACTAGATGCTCTAACTCATTGCATATGCATTTAGGATCTAGTGGAGTGCTAACACCCTTGAAAATGTTTGTGAAAATATGCTAACACATATGCACAAGGTGAAACACTTGGTGGTTGGCACATTGGAGCAAGGGTGAAGAAGTTAGAAGTGAAAACGAGTTGGTCGCGAAGACGCTGGCGTCGGTCAACTGACCGGACACTGGGTCTAAAAGCACCTGATGCTGGCAGCGTGCGTCCGGTCGAACTGATCGGTCGGCACAGTACCTAGGGTATTGCACCGGACGCTGGTCTGCGTCCGGTCAAGGTGGACCGGACGCGTCCGGTCAAAAAAATACGCCTTGAGGAGCTTACTATACTCGACCAAACGCTGGGGCTTCAGCGTCCGGTTAGTTTTGCTGGTGTGTCTGGTCAGCTTCGTAGCCGTTGACATCTGACAAACAGCGTTTGAAGCTGGTGACGCGTGGTGTCCATCGGGCGACCGGACGCTGAGGAGCTGCGTCCGGTCAGTTGGACCGATGCGTCCGGTCAGTTGGACCGGTGCATCCGGTCGGCCCGTGTTATGCCCAGTGAAGGGGCATAACGACTCTATTCCGTGGGGGCTTCTATTTAAGCCCCATGGTCGACTGTAGCTCATATCTTTGGCCATTTTCATTGACATAGCAACCTTGTGAGCTAAGCAAAAGTCCTCCCACTCATCTCCATCATTGATTCATCATCATAGTGAGATTGGGAGTGATCCAAGTGCATTGCTTGAGTGATTGCATCTAGAGGCACTTGGTGTTCGTGTTTCGTTGCGGATTTCGCTTGTTACTCTTGGTGGTTGCCGCCACCTAGACAGCTTGGTGCAGCGAGGATCGTTGAGCGGAGGGTGGTGATTGTCTCTGGCTTCGATCGTGGTGATTGTGAGGGGTTCTTGACCTTTCCCCGGTGGAGAGCCAAAAGGTACTCTAGTGGATTGCTCGTGGCTTGTGTGATCCTCATCTTGTGGTTGTTGTGCGGCACCCTATTGAGGGTTTGGCGTGTGAAGCCAATTAACGCGTGAACCTCCAAGTGAGTGAATCGCCACAACGAGGACTAGCTTGCTGGCAAGCAAGTGAACCTCGGTAAAAATCATTGTGTTCATCATTGATTCCGAGGTGATTGGTCTTCATTGTTATTCATCCTTGTGATTGATTGAATCATTCATCTACACGGCGGTATAACCCTCTTGATCACTCTCTTTACTTTACCGCAAATTAGTTGACAAGCTCTTTAGTGTAGCTAATTGTGAGAGCTTGCTTGCTTGGTTGGTGTGGCTCTTTAGTTAGCCTTTGAGAGCACACTAGCATAGAATAGTGTCATAGCTTTCGTGTGGATCGACACTATCTAAACTAGAATTGTGGTAGGTGGCTTGCATTTTGAGTAGGCTAGCGCAACACTCGCTTCGCCTCATAATTGTCTAACCTTTTTGTTAAGTGTTGTTGAAGAAATTTTATTAGGCTATTCACCCTCCCTCTAGCCATTAGGACCTTTCACCAAGCCCTAAAGAAGTTTCTTACCTCTGCTCCTGTTCTTGCCCAACTAGATATTGATAGGCCATTTGATGTGTATTGTGATTCCTCTAGGATGGTACTGGGATGTGTGCTTATGCAAGGAGGACGTGTTATCGCTTATGCTTCACGTTAGCTGAAAAAGCAAGAGTTGAATTATCCCACCCATGATTTAGAGTTGTCTACAGTGGTGCACGCTCTAAAAATTTAGAGACATTACCTGTTGGGAAATAAAGTGTAAATCTACACGGAACACAGTCTCAAATATATTTTCACTCAATCTGAGTTAAATATGAGGCAATGGAGGTGGCTCGAGTTAATCAAGGATTACAATTTAGAAGTTCATTATCACCCTAAAAAAGCTAATATGGTAGCTGATGCCTTAAGTCGAAAGTCGCATCAAGTTGAAGAAGAATCTTTGTCTCTCAACCATTCTGAGGTGTTAGCCCATATTGCCCTAGTCTCGGATTTACTTGAACAAATTATTATAGAGCAAAGGCAAGATGTTTTGGAAATTCCGCATATCAAGAAGTTAATGGCTGAAGGGCGTGGTCCTCATTTCAGTGTTGATGATCAAGGTGTAGTGAAGTTCAAGAACCGGTTGGTGGTTCCCTCAAGTGATGAGCTTAGGAGAAAAATTATGGATGAAGCTCACAATTCCAAATTATCCATTCATTCGAGAAGTAACAAGATGTATCATGATTTGTGTCACTTGTATTGGTGGCCAAATATGAAACAGCATATTACAAAATACATCTCTGAATGTGACATTTGTGGAAGGGTTAAGGCAGACCATATGCGTACGCCTGGATTTCTACAGCCCTTGCCTATCCCTGTATGGAAATGGGAGGATATTTCCATGGACTTTGTTGTGGGTTTGCCCCGCACAACAAAGGGGTATGATTCTATTTGGGTCATTGTGGATTGCCTCACCAAGTCTGCTCACTTCCTCCCGGTGAATACAAGGTATTCAGCCAAGAAGTATGCCAAGCTGTATTTTGAACGGATTGTAACCTTGCATGGGGTTTTTATAATATGTGATGAAAGGAGTACCTACTTTAATATTACATTTCTCCTGTGTTTCTGGTGTTTGAATTTTGAGATGATTTCAGACAACCTTTTATACCACCAACTAGTATAAGTAAATTGTTACTTTTATAATTTGTTATTTGTCTTTGTGTCATAACATATCAAATGTGTGTCCTTGTGTGACTAACAATTGTAAATTGTTAATTGACTTTATGTGAACACAAATCAAATTTTGTCGGGTTTGTAGTTTTATCTAAGTATCTAACGGGTTTTTTTATTCACGGAACTGAAAATTGTAGATTGTGCTCAACGAAGTAAAGCTACAATTTTAATATAAAATATATGCAATAACCATCATTTGTGAATGAAAGGAAACTAAAATTTAGTCACATAAATTTTAGCAAAAATTGCATTTCACCGCACTTCACTACCTCGCATTTCCCTTCCCAAATTTTAGCAAGTCGCATTTCACCCCGCTTCACCATTCGTGTCGTGTTTCCTAAACAAGATGTTCAAAATTTCTTTTCATTTCTTGGGTATGGCCACTTCCAAGAGCAATCTGGTCGTCAGATCAAGCAGGAGGAGGAAGCCGACGAGGTCGTTGTCAAGGAGGAGCTAGCGCATGATTCGCCAATCAAAGGAAAACTTTTGTCATGGCACCATGTCAAGGACGAGAGTGACAGCAGTGAAGATGAGGTGGAGATCATGGTGATAGAATATTATTGGATCAACTAGCCATAGATCTAGCATGTGTACTTATATTTGGAGTAAATAGCAAGTCCTAGAACATGTACTAGTATGGGATTAACAGATAGAGTGAGAAAGAGATAGGGGTTGAGGAGGTGCAAACCATCGGTCGCCTTCATAGAAGATGAGCTGGCCATGGGGTTACTTGACGGTGGCGCTGTGATGCCCGACGGTGAAGGCGTTGTCGCAGTGGCGACGGTGCAGAGGCGGCGGTGGCCGGTGGCGAAGCTTCCCATCGCTGGTAACGCCCCCTCTCTAGATCAGCTAGGGTTTAGGGATTGTAGGTGGGGCGTCTAGCGACTTAGGTGAACCTTATGCCTTGTGCCCTGACCCCCACCTCCCTTTTTACGGCGCTTTGTGATGGGGCCCACCAACCATGGAACGGTTGGGCGTCCCCGATCAGGGCGCGGATCTAAGGGCCAAATTGGCCGTTGGGCCAATTGGTGGAGATCATCTAACATTATCCCCCTTGATCCCACCTTATGACTTAAACTTAACTTACTTACTTTATCCTATTCCCATTCCATCACAGATCAGTGCATAGAGCGTGCCTCATCGTGATGGTCAGTTGCCATTAGATTAAACAACTACAATGCACCTCTCTATTTTAAAACAGATTCTCAACTAGGCCCTTATTGTCTAGGAATTATAGGCTTTCCCTTAAACCCATGCTGGCTAAGTGTTCTTTGAACATGCTGGGTGGTAAGCCTTTTGTAAGCGAATCCACGAGCATCTTTTCTATTCTTATATGCTCAAGACTAATTATATGATCTCAGACTTTATCTTTCACAACATAATAATTTATGTCAATGTGTTTGGCAGCACCACTTGACTTATTGTTGTGAGGATAACATATCACTGGATTATTATTGTAGTATAACTTGAGTGGTTTATGTATGTCGTCTACCACTTTCAACCCAGGCATTAATTTCTTCAGCCAATTCACCTACTCTGTGGCCTCATAACATGCTACAAACTCAGCATGCATTGTGGATGATGTAGTGATGGTTTGCTTTGAGCTTTTTCATGATATAGCTCCTCCTACGAGAGTGAATATGTATCCTGACGTGGATTTTCTATCATCTCCCGCATAATCAGAATCTGTATACCCCTCTATATGTAGGGAATCAGATCTTCTATACGTTAGCAAGAGACCCTTCGTACCTTACAGGTAACGCAAAACTTTTTTTACTAATCTCTAGTGTTCTATTCCTAGATTACTCTAATATCTGCCAAGTAACCCAGTAACAAATGCTAAGTCAAGGCGAGTACACACTTGAGCATACTGTAAACTTCCGATAGCTGAACTATATGGAACTGCTTTCATTTGATCGATCTCATATTGGTTCCTGGGACATTGAAATTCCCCATATCTGTTGCCTTGACTATCGGAGCAGGTGAAGACTTACAATTTTGCATACTGTATTTCTTTAGAACTTTTTCTAAGTATGCCTTTTGTGACAATCCTAAAACCCCC
Organism: Miscanthus floridulus; assembly: GCF_019320115.1. Taxonomy (NCBI): domain Eukaryota; kingdom Viridiplantae; phylum Streptophyta; class Magnoliopsida; order Poales; family Poaceae; genus Miscanthus; species Miscanthus floridulus. The sequence goes on from NC_089587.1 coordinate 158,524,476, forward strand.
TTTTCTCTATCTCGGTGAATCTCTATTCCTAGGACGAATGAAGCTTCACCGAGATCCTTCATATCAAACTTTGAGGACAAGAACTTCTTTGTTTCTAGTAGTAGATTAACATCACTGCTAGCGAGCAAGATGCCATCCACATACAAGACTAGGAAAATATATTTCCCATTCTTGAACTTTGCATAAACGCAACTGTCCTCTACATTTTCTTGAAACCCAAACTTTCTTATTGTACTATCAAACTTCAAATACCACTATCTTGAAGCTTGTTTTAATCCCGTAAATAGATTTCTTCAGGCAGCATCCCATGCGTTCTTTTCCTTCCACAACAAAACCTTTCGATTGTGCCATATAAACATTTTCCTCCAGATCCCCATTTAGGAATGCCGTCTTTACATCCATCTGATGTAATTCTAAATCGTAATGTGCTACAAGCGCCATTATGATTCTAAAAGAATCCTTACCTGAGACTGGAGAAAATGTCTCATTATAATCTATACCTTCTCTTTGCGTGAAGCCTTTCACCACAAGTCGCGCTTTAAATCTTTCTATATTCCCTTTGGAGTCATGTTTAGTTTTGTAGACCCATTTATAGTCCTACTGTCTTGGCTCCTTTAGGAATTGTTTCTAAGTCTCAAACACCATTGGTTTTCATTAATTTCATTTCATCTTCCATGGCTTCAAGCCACTTGGATGAGTGAGCGCTTCTCATGGCTTCTTCAAATGAGATGGGATCACCCTCCATTTGAAATTCCTCACATTCATAACCTTCATAATCATCAGGAATGACTGATCTCCTGACTCTTTGAGACCTTCTAGGGGCCTCTGTTAGATGACGCTTGTTCTATATGAGGCTAGTTGTTGCTCTCCCTCATGTGTGACAACGGGTTCTAGGGATCCTGAAGGACAGGATCCTCATGTTCATTCATTGTTGCCACAGGAGAACTAACAATAGGTGTTGTTACTACAGTGTCTTGCACTATTGGTACAGCAACAATAGGTAGCGTGAAGAATGGCTCCTGAACCATAGGAGTGGGCAAGTATAGCCACTTCTCTTCAAAACTAATTTCTCACGCTACCATGCTCCCCCTTATAATATCATCCTCCAAGAAGACAACATATCTTGTTTCTACAAACTTCGTTTGTCTGTCTGGATAATAGAAGCGATAATCTTTTGACTTTCTTGGATAGCCAATGAAATGGCAATTGACTGTCTTGGAGTCTAGCTTCCCTATGTTTGGGTTAAAAACTTTTGCCTCAGCTAGATAACCCCATGCACGTAAATAGTTAAGTGAGGGTTCCTTTCCTATCCACAACTCATACGGTGTTTTGGGCACCGACTTGCTTGGCACTCGATTAAGTATATGAATGGCTATTTTTAACGCCTCCATCCATAAACTTATCGGTAAGGTAGAGTAACTTATCATGCTTCTCATCATATCCATTATGATACGGTTGCATCTTTCCGCTACTCTATTCTGCTGAGGCTCACCCGGTGTAGAATACTAGGCTACTATGCTATTTTCCTATAAGAACCTTGCAAAGGGTCCAGGAACTTGGCCATATGGGATGTGTCGACTATAGTACTCTCCCCCATGGTCGGACCTTACTACCTTAATCTTTAAGTTGTGCTGGTTTTCTACTTCAGCCTTAAATATCTTAAATTTATCCAATGCTTCCAATCTTTCTTTAATTAGATAAATATAGCCAAAATAAGAATAGTCATCTGTGAATGTTATAAATGAATCATAACCACCCACACTCTTCATAGGAAAAGGACCACATATATCTGTGTGAACTATTTCTAAGATTCTTGCGCTCCGTTTGGCATCTTTCTTTATTTTCTTAACGTACTTTCCTTTTATGCAATCTATGCATTGTTCTAAATCTAAAAATTCTAAAGGCGGAAGAACTGATTTCTTAATCAATCGCTCTATTCTCCCCCTCGAAATATGGCCTAAACGACAGTGCCATAATTTCAATGATGTATCATGAACTCTCTTCCGCTTATTACTTGCATTCATAGACGAGGAGACATTCCCATGCTCAGTGCTCACATCATTCATATTCTCAGAAAGTGATAATAAATAAAGCTTGTCTTATCGAAAGGCAAGACCAACACACTTATTATTAATCACAATCCAACATTTACCATTACCAAAATGGCAATCATATCATAATCATCTAATCGTGAGACACTTATCAAGTTTCTACGCAAAGAGGGTACATAAAGAATATCTGAAAGTTAAAGTCTAAAACCATCATCTAATTCTAGATAAAGATCTCCTATGGCTTCAACTTCAGCTTCAACTCCATTTGCTACTTTAATTCTTCTTTCTCCTCTTTGCAGGGTCCTCCTCGTATGGAACCCCTGTAATGAATTTGCAACATAATCAGTTGCACCTGAATCAATCCACCAAATAGATTTTGCATAACTTAAGTACAAGGATTCATCTATGAATGTTATGAAATCCTCACCTCTCTTCAGAAGGCTCTTCGGGAAGTATGTACAGTCCCTCTGGTAATGTCCATGCTTCTTGCACTATTTACACTGATCCTTCTCAACTTGAACATTGTTGTTCTTTGGATGGTGGTCATTCTGAGGGGCTTTCCCTTGAGGTTTGACATTCTTATTAAAATTCTTCTTTTTGTTTTCCTTCACAAGGTTAGCAGAGTCACCATGTGAGCTTTTCAGCCTCTCCTCTTCTTGAACACATATTGCGATGAACTTCTCTATGTCCCACTTATCGGGCTACATGTTGTAGTTAACAACAAAAGTTTCATATTCCTTTAGCAAGGAAGCAAAAATCAAATGAATTAGGAACTCATCCTTGAGCCCCAAATCCATTGGCTTCAGCTTCAAAGCCGTGTTGCTCATCTTCAGTATATGCTTTCTGATACCGCCACCAGTGTATTTTTCATTGGACAATTTCTTTATCAAAGTACTGGCATAAGCCTTTAAAGAGTCAGTGAACTGACTCTCCACTTTCTTAAGATACTCTGTGGCGGTGTCACAATTTGGGATAGACCCTCTTATCACATCTGAAATTGTGGACTTAGCCACCATCAAGCACTTGCGGTTTGAAATGTCCCATTTCTTACGTTCAAGATCATACTTCATCCGCACTTCTGCATGATCTCGCCACCGAGCAGTGAAATCAGCATCAGTCTCATTACCTTCCCTCACCAGGTCCACTGGCTTAGTCGAATACGGAGAGGTAAGCGCTAGGTCATTTTCAGACAGCGCAAGTGCTAGTTCATACTTCTTTCGCCATGCCCTGTAGTTGCCCCTTCAAGAGGTGGTATGTGCGTGATAAAATCCATTGGGTTGAGTCCTGAAAAATACCATAAGAGATAGTGAGAAAATATGACATCATAATTGCATGCTTTAATTTAACGTTGGTCAAAATTAAAACATACAACATTCTTATACACTAATTCTACATCACCGTTGGGCAGAAATAGAATTAATGCATGGAAAACTTATGAATAAACATTATAATATTGTTATCATCAATGTTTGTCAGAAAATAACAATACGATAATTTAACTTAAGCAAATATGACTACTCCTCTAATTAAAATTTTCCCGTTGGTTCAAAAATTAATCAAAGGATAAACTGATCATTGCAGCGGAAAACTCATACTTAATTGGTGAATTTTACCCATAGGAAAATTCTCTTTACTAATTTTATTTGGGCCATTAATCAAATACCAGTAAAAGAATAAATTCTCTGGAATTTAGAAAATGAAAAAGGGCTCAAAGCATCACTGCTTACTCGGCCCAAGCAGCAAAGCGGCCTAGCCTGCCTCGCGCGCGCACCCGCAGCTCCCTCCCAAGCCGCAACTTGGGCCTGGGTTGGGAAAGCGGCCTACCGCTCACACCCACCTGGGCCAAAATTCAGCCCATTCGCTCTGCACCGTCCATCTTAGATCGACGGTCGAGTGCGCTCCTCGGCGGAACAAAACGGTGCGCGGCGCCTCTCTCTGGAACCCTAGGCTCATTTTGTCTCCCTCCCCTTCCTCTCTCAGCACAGCGAGCAGCAGCCACCGAGCGAGAGCTAAGAGGTGATGGCGCCATCGCCGGCCCCCTCACCGGCGCACGCGCTCTCCAGCAGGTGAGAGCGCTGCCGTCAAGCGGCCTAGCCACAGCGCCCTTGGCTAGAGCTCGTGCAAGCCCGACGAGCAGCAGCGGCTCAGCCTTCTTCTCACACGCCGATGAGACGGCATCGCGGTGCAGCGGCAAGGTAAGCCGTCTCCCAGGCCCTTCCCCTTTCCCCTTCTTCTCTCTGTTTGGATCTTGTCCGATTGGGGGTTAGGGTTAGGGTTAGGGTTAGGTCGAGTTAGGGTTGGGGTTTGAGTATTGTTCTTCTTCCCCGAGCTATCTACGCGGGTTAGGGTTAGGGTTTGAGTACTTTTTCAAAACCGAGACCCTTTCTTACTCCTTTTCTTCACCCGATTTGGGTTTAGGGTTCGGTGAACCCTCTGCTTAGATCCAAATCAGATCTCTCATCTCCTTCTAATTGCTGCTACTCAATTTTCTACCCCGATAAGCTAGATCCACGCCTAGTTACATGATTGATACCATTGATAGAATATTACAGGATCAACTCGCCATAGATCTAGCACGTGTACTTACATTTAGAGTAAATAGCGAGTCCTAGAACATATACTAGTACGGGATTAACAGATAGAGTAAGAGAGAAATAGGGGTTGAGGAGGTGCAAACCATTGGCCGTCTTCGTAGAAGATGAGCTGGCCATGGGGTTACTTGATGGTGGCGCTGTGATGCCCGGCGGTGAAGGCGCTGTCATGGTGGCGACGGTGCAGAGGCGGATGTGGTTGGTGGCGGAGCTTCCCGTCGTTGGCAACGCCCCCTCTCTAGATTGGCTAGGGTTTAGGGACTATAGGTGGGGCATCTAGCGGCTCAGGTGAACCTCGTGCCTTGTGCCCCGGCCCCCATCTCCCTTTTTATGGCACTGTGCGATGGGGGCCTACCAACCATAAAACGGTTGGACGCCCCGATCAGGGCGTAGATCCAATGAGCCAATTAACCATTGGGCCAATTAGTGGAGATCATCTAACACGTGAATCCCGCGCCGAGGTCCAAGAAGAGGCCCCACAAAGACGACGACGTGCTTTTCATCGATCTGACGACGTCTCACCCGGTGTCGTACCTGAACCCGAAGGCCATCCGCACACTACCACCACCAGGGGCCATACCAGTGAGCGAGTGGAGGATGGTGGTGGCACCGCCGCCACTAGAGCTGGACGAGTACCCGCCGGACCGCCGCGAGTGGTGCTTCTTCAAGAAGTCGTACGCCACCGGGCTGTCAACTTGCCGCGGGAGGAAGCTGCTGGACACCGGTGAGGTCATGCACTTCGCATTCCCGTTGTACGACAAGCTCCACGGCGGCCTCAGGATGCCGATCAGGCAGGCGGCTGCATTGGCGAAGATCGTGTGCTTCTCAACCAATCGATCTGGAGAGGTTTGTTCTTGCAACAACACTCACTCTCACTCTTACACCTGCCTACGTAGAGTTAGTATCTCAGTTTTCATTATCCGATTGATGGTAATTGTAGATTGGGAAGCTATCTCCCATGTGGGCAAAGTGCCTTGCTCCACTAGCAAGTTCTTCAAGGATTTATGGTTCTGGGAAAGATAGTGTTCCCCATGATGGAGCTGAGGCTGATGCAGGAAGTTTTGCTGTATGTCAGGTAATGAGTGGAACTGAATATTCATCTATGCTTGCTGTTTGATTTGTTACTTCACCGATCCATTTTTCCGCTATGTTGTTCTGATTAATGATGAATTTGTTGGTTCATTGCAGCTTCTACATCCATCGCTCGGCCATGTACCTGGTTGCTCCTGAAAATGTTCATCACCCTGACAATCCTCTCCGTGTGCTGTTCAAGTTACTCCGGCGATTTGGCATACCTGAAAACTGAAGTCCTGGTGTGGCCAGAAGGTACCCAATGGACAACGATGGCCGCTTGGAAGGTTTTAGGAGCTCATTAGGAATAGAGCAGAGCGAGCCGCTTCACTGTGTTGGCTAATTTTGCTCCAGGGAAACTTGGTTGTAGTCAATCCAGTGTCTCTATACCCAGTGCCATACGGCATCATCGCTATTAGCTGTTCTTGTATTTATGCCTCACCCCCCCCCCCCCCCCCCCCTAATCTATGATTTCTACTTCTACTTGCGGTGCATGTGCATTGCATCCTTTTGAGTCCGACTTGACGGTCTAGCTGTGACCTGTGAGTTTATGAGCGATTCTTGTTTGGGAGCGTTTGGTGCCCTGTACTGTCCTTGCTCCTTGACAAATTGCTCTACAAAATTTTTAGAATTCAGCGCATCGATTAATTTTCTGTGATTTTTTTGGGGTCTGAATTGTTGAGGTGTTCTTATCTGTTCTTCCTGGGAAGCAGATCCAGTGAATCTTTTTGTTGTTTCCTATTCTATTTTGACTGATCGAGCTGTAAAACAAAGGACCCAAAACATAGAAGATTGCAAGAATGGTTGTTTGGCTATTCCTAGACTTTCGAGTTGAGAGGCGTGGTTAATTCATTTGCGCTTTATGATCAGGTCATCAGGATGAGATGCCATCCAGAATGCTATAACGGATAATTGGTCTTTTGGCTTTAGTTGAAGAATGGGGCTTTATTAGCCCTAAAACTCCAAAAAAATACTTGTTTGGGAAAAACAGGGCACATAAGAATCTGAACGGAAAGATAACAAAACAAATAATAGTTCTTTTTTCTCTATATAGAATCAGACTTGCTAGCGCTCAGATGTTCGGACGGACGGGGCGTCTAGACGCCCGTGCCTTGTTACACCCTTGGTGTTACACCATAAACAAATTACTAAAATATGTCATGAGCATCATGTTTATGTTCTAACGCATGTGGTAGAATGTGTGGATGATTTTTTTAACTCAAGATGATCAATAAAAATGTTAAATGAAAAGCTACTTCATAATTCATCTATATCAAGTAGGGTTGAAAACTAATTTTTATTTAACAAAAACACTATAGAACATATATGTAGCACTTAAATAAAGTTTAGAGTATGGACTTTGTAGATGACAATGAAATCCTTGCTGTTGAAAAATAACTTCGCTAGCTAATGCTTCTAATGGCCTAGAAATACAACTTGGAATCGAGTTCAGCTCAAAGACTTAGAATATTTTCAAGTTTATAGACAGCAAGACAATGCCATGTTTGGCAATTTATTTTGTGAAATCGAGTTAAGGGATGGTGTTGGTGTTTCGAGTTACCAACTAGTAAATTTTTAGTATTGCGCATCTGTCTCGGATGGTGTGCTTAGAGGACATAAGCTTTATACTGGTTCGGACAGAAAGTCCCTACGTCCAGTTCGTTGCTATTGCTCGTGTTACTATCACTGAAAGTTTGTAGTAAGGGTTACAAACGAGCGAGAGAGGGACATGTCCCAAGTCTCTGAAGTGCGTGTGCTCCCAAGGCATGTTAGGGCATGTGTTTTGATGTCTACAGCCGTGTAGAGTGGTGAACCACCCTCCTCCTAGGACATCATGCTTCCCCTTTTATAGACGAAGAGGAAGAGCAGGTTACACAGAGAAAAAGAGGGAGAAGAGCCTAGGAGAGGAAGGCTTCCAGAACCATAGGGCCTTTCTTTTCCTTTATGCGGGTCCCGCTGACACTACAGATGGTGATAGAGATGGCTCCATGTCGGGCGCCTATTCGCTGCTGATGCCACGCCCCGGCGTTGTCAGCGGGTTGTGATGTCCCATTCTGTCCCAGTGGGCGACGCGGTGAACCAGCGTGCTGATCAGCGGCCGTACAGGGAGTAGGCAGCATAGTGACCACGCGTCCGTCACTATTGGTGATGTGAGTTCTTTGGAGTGACAAGTCATGGGCATGGCTCATGTTGAGATGTCCCCGCTCCCTACATGATGCCAGAAGTTTGACCTTGTGTTGTACTTTCTGGCCCGTAGTTGTTGGTGGTGGTACGGGCTTCCGTCAAGAACCGCGCTAGAGGAGTCAGGCAAGACAAAGCCCCCAACCCAGAGGCCGAGCAAGGTGAAGCCCCCGACCTAGAGGTTGGGCGAGGTGGGCCCCCGACCTAGAGGTTGGGCGAGGCAGAGCCCGCCCATAGAGGTCGGGCAAGGCGGAGCCTGCCCCTAGAGGCTGGGCCAAGCGGAGCCCCTAACCCAGAGGTTGGGCGAGGCGGTGCCCCTGACCCAGAGGTCAGGCGAGGTGGAGCCTGCTCCCTAGAGGTCGGGCGAGGCGGAGCCCGCCCACCTAGGGGTCGGTTGGAGCTGTAGTCACGCTCTTGACTTGCTCGGATGAATCAATGTTGATGACCATTAGCTCCTCCTCTTCGGGTACCCTAGTATTGGTCCCCGACAGTAGCCCCGAGCCTGCGAAGGAGTAGAATACTCCTTCGGAGGCTTTTCCCAACAGGAGGACTCTGAGGGCCTTGGCCTTCTTTTACCGCCCATAGACAACAATTCCCTTTCGTCGTTATCGGACCCCTCAGAGGTATAACCGTGAGATTTGGTGGGTCAAAAAAGGTCTTTCCTGATTTTGACCCCTACGAGGGTCAGTCGTTATGCGGCCGCACATTCGGTCTCCTTGCGAGTCCAACTTTCCTTCAGCCCCCACCCATAGTAGGGGTTCGGTCAAGGGTCGGCTTATCTTTGTGATTGTCTTCCCTCAAGCGTTTTTTCTGATAAAAACGGAGGGGCTGAGCCGTGCCATGATTTTCCTCTATGGACGAATCATGGTGCTTGATGAGCTATTAACGGGCTAGTTCGAGCGAGGCCCTGGCATCCCGTTCATGGGGGTCCAGCTTGGGTCAGCTGGTGACCGACTCTAGATTCTCAGCGATCAATCCATATAGTTCTCGGGTCCGTTCGGCCGGTCCCGAGGGCTCTCTGCCTTTCTTCGAGGAAAAACCATGGATCGTATCCGGTCGAGACTCGAACGTGGGTTGGGATAGCCACGATGCTCATGCACTCAGGTACTAGCCACTAGCAGGCCCATCTCTTTCCACACTCACTCTAAAGGTGCCTGGAGCGATTGTCAAACCTATCGGTGGGCCAACCTTTGAACTCCTGGGCCTAGACGGGTCGTAGGAGCATTTTTAGCTCCGTATCCCTCCTACCTGTGATGGGTCATGACCCATTTAGGGAGGTGATATGTCTGACGCATTTTCTAAGGGGACAACCATAGGTTGTGTGTGCACACGCTGTGACTAGACATGGTGACAGGTCATGGTAGACGTGGAGATCTAGGTAGGCAGTTGGTTTCCTAGCACCCATCGCCCCTATAAAACCAAAGGGTTAGCCCTCCATGTTTCATATGCATGCCTGCATCCTTACCTCCGTAGCCACACCGCCGACACCAACACTTAGGTTTCTTGCCTCCGCATCTCTGCCGCCGTTAAGCTCACATACATCCACCCCCACCTCCACTGGATCTGTGATGTCGTTCCGACATCACCTCCCAGCGCATGGAGGGCCTCATCCATCGCGGTCTTCTCCACGTGCGGACCTCGGGTGAGGAGTGGTTGATGCTTGATAATGAGGATTCGCCGTCGCCGCCTGATGGCTATGTGGTGTCGTTTACCCACTTCCACGAGTGTTGGCTCGTGACCCCCGCCCACAAATTCCTCCGAGGGCTGCTGCACTTCTACAAGATTGAGCTGCAGCATCTCAATCCCAATGGGATCCAGCACATGGCGGCGTTCGTCACGTTGTGCAAACGATTCCTGGGGATTAGTCCCCACTTTGACTTGTGGAAGTATTTCTTCATTGTCAACCTCTAGAAGAAGAGGGAGAAGGGCGGTAAGCAGGAGCTGGACATGCCTATGGGTGTGTCGGCATCCAACTTCGGAATAAATGGGTCAGCAAGTACCCGACCATGTGGCTCTCGATGTCCAACAAGGGGTGGCACTCGTAGTTGTTCTACCTCAAAAATGACACCAACACCCCTCTGCTGGAGTTCATCGGGCGCCTGATCGAAGAGGCCCCGGAGCAGTGGACAAAGTGGGGCGTCCCAGAGAAGGACAAGAAGAAGATCTGAGACCACATCACCGCCATCCACATCCTAAAGAAGAATGACCTAAAAGGGTCGGGTGTCATCAGGGCTTACCACACGAGGAGGGTGGCACCATTGATGACGCACGCGCTCCCGCTATACGTGATGGCACCCGAGGTGTTGTTTGACGGAATGGCGCTCACTGAGGGAATGCTCCCCAACTCTGAGATTACGCAATGCATCATGGAGGCGATTGAGCCTTTGTGAGACAACACAGGTGCCTCCCTCAACTTCGTCTACCCGATGTCGGGGAATCCTCTGATGTAGCCGGAGCCAAGCTAAGTTGTCCTCGTAAGTTTCCCTTTCTCTTGCCTTCTCTTCAATTGATTTCTCGACCCTATGAGACTAACTTTGAGAGGGGAGGGACCAGCCGAGGGACCTCATCCACACAGATCACCCGGTGCCGTTGCTGAGGGATTCGGCCGTAAGGGAGGTGAATCATGACGAGGGCGAGTGGCTGAGGAAGGCGAAGGAGGACAAGAAGAGAAAGAAGCAGCGGAAGCTATGGGCACAGGAATGAGGAGAGGACACTAACAACGATGGTGATGATGGCGATGGTGAAGATGACGAGGTGATGGAGGAAGAAGAAACGGTAGTCGACGATATCGAGTGGGACAACCTAGAGAACAAGGATGTGCTGATAGGCATCGGTTCGTCCTTGCAGACATCGGGACCCTTCTCATTCCATGGAGGGGAGGGGAGGGTACGTCTGTGGAGCCAGTGGAGGCAGGTCATTTCGACAATGCCCCCTAGGAGCCAACAGAGGCGGGTGGCTCTGCCGTCACGCCCGAGGTGCCAGCGGAGGCGGGCAGCTCCGTCATCGCGCCCCAAGAGCCAAGGGGAGCGGGGTGTTCTGCTAATGTGCCCCAAGAGCTACTAGGGAGCAGGGACAGGCTCGAAATAGCCTCGTTCTAATGAGGCAAAGCAAGGGTCAGGGGGTCCATTCCCCAAACGCATCTACCGCTCGACGACGATGAGGTGAGTTATCAATTCCTCTATTTTTTCCTATCTTAGTTGGATCTCATCGTGACTTATGTTTTTCGTCCCTTACAACGTCGGTAGGCAGCGGAATCCTTTAGCGCTAGCGCTGAAGAAGAGCATCGCCCTCCAATCAGGGCAGCGGCTATCGGCTGGTGTCACACACGTTTTGGACGGGAGTGGCGCTAGTGTGACCGAGTCACCGGTCGGTCAGGCGCCACCCATGGTGGCGCCAGAGCCCTCAGCGGGATGGGCAAATGTGGGCGTTCAAGGGGCGCCTTCGGAGGTTGTGGAGCAGCCGGTGATGGCCGTGATACCACTTCCGACGGCAGGGCGGATGGCGCTACCGACTGTGGCGGGCGCGACACAGTCGGTCATGACCCCTTCCGTCGTGGCGGGGACGTCACGGTGAGAGGGGTGTGGGCACTTGGGCCGGCGGGGAGTCGTCCCTAACCCTGACATCAGTGGGCAGTGGCTTGCCCATGCAGGGCAAGCCCCTACTCCAATGGACGGATCCACAGGATCCAGGGTTGATGCTTTTTACCCTTGATGATGCCGTAGAGAGCATGGAGCGGGAGAGCCTCGATGTAAGGATCGCGTCCATGCTTGAGGCCTTGGACCGCACCATGGGCGCACTGTGCGATGTTGTTGTTCCCTCCAGCTGGGTATTGCTTGGTCCTACTTCTTGCTCTTTTCTTCCTTTATATACCTTTTGTATCCTGACCGCTGTCTCCTTGTAGTCCCTTATAGCTCGTAGCTAGGGGAAATCTTAGTTCCTTCATCAACAGAAGGAAGCCTAGGACTGCCTCATCGAGGAGGCACGGCTACATGGGGAGGTGACAGCTCATCTCGTTGCCGCCTAGTAGAGCGTGGTTGAGCTGACTCCCCTCATCGAGGAGGTGGCCAATCTTTGGTTGCGGGTGGCCGAGGCCTGTTGGGATGCTGACGAGACCAAGAAGGCATTCAGGGCCCTGTCGGCGAGGTCATGGAAGGATGATGAAGAAGTCGCCAGGGTTAGGAAGGAGAGAGGTGAGTTGCTCCAGAAGGATGCCAAAACCTGCCATTGGATCCTTGACCTTCAGGGTGAGGTTGAGAAAGAAAGGGATCTAAAGCTTGGGGCTGAAGAGAAGCTCACGGCCCTAGAGAAAAGGGCAAGCCTGGATGCCGCGGTGGTCGCTCGGCTGCGTAAGGAGCGGGATGAGCTAATCCAAACCATGGAGAGGCTATGCTCGAAACGCAGCGCGACTTGCGAGGAGTGTGACTAGGCTTTCTGAGAGCATGACTAGGCCTACTAAGAGCATGACTATGCACGACAGAAGGTTGGCTCCCTCTAGGCCAAGCTCGAGAGGGAGATGACCCAGAAGCTGGAGGCCGAGATCGTTTCTGTCGGGCTGGCTATGGATCTTGCTGAGGTGAGGAGAAATCTTTAGGCGGAGAGTTATGAGCTCGGTATCCTAAGTACCGCCCTTGGAGTGGTCTATGATGACCTTGAGGTGGTGCGGTCAGAGGGGACCAGCTCGCTCATGCCTCGTGCCATTGAGATCACGGCTCGGGTACACTAGCTCGTGAGGAATGCCCTTCATGCCAGGGTCAATCAGTCCTTTGTGATTGCTCATTCTCATTATGGGGATAGCATCAATCTGGAGGTGATGAGCCACGGCTACGCACCCAGTTATGTAGTCCATGAGCTAGAGGAGATTGAAATGGCAGTGGCTCCCCTTTCGTAGGACGTGGTGGACAGGATAGAAGGCATAGTTCTCCCCTAGAGGGGCCAGTTAGTTAAATAGGCCAGGCGGTTGTTTTGTAATAAGCGGACAAGTTCCATCCCTTTTGTTTCATTTGAACAAGTCTGTTCTTTCGTTTTGGTTGAACAAGTCTGTTCTTTTGTTTTGTTTGAACAAATTTGTTCTTTCTCCTTTTTATGTGTAAAAAAGGGTTAATGCATCCTGACCCTTCTTGTTGCTAAGACTATAAAGCTCGAGGTGTGGGCAGGAAACTTTGGTCACGCTGGTAAGAGTGTCGTAGCCGCTGGGGCATAGGCTTCTTGCAGTCCGACCAGTTTCACTTGGCGTTTGTTTCCGCAAACCTTGCCTCTAGGTTTTTAATCGTGAGAAAGGGTCGGGCACGGTGACTATTTTAGAAAAGGTTTATATATCCTTATCAACACTTGAGTGAGACCTGACCCCTTGCCATTGCCGGGGTAGGATTTCATTAAAGATCGAGGGGACGATAGTGAAAACTAGTAGGAGAAAGCGTCTCTTGTTTTAGAAATGGTATACTTAGTTTTCATACGTACCCCCTCCCTAGGATCCGAGCCATCGTTCTATGACCGCACATTCAGTCTCCTTATGAGACGGAGCCCCCGACCTAGAGGCCGGGTGAGGCAGGACCCCTGACCCAGAGGTCGGGTGAGGCGAAGCCCGCCCCTAGAGGTCGGGCGAGGCAGAGGCCTCGGCCTAGAGGACGGGTGAGGCAGGCCCCCTGACCCAGAGGTCGGATGAGGTGGAGCCTGCTCTCCATAGGTTGAGTGAGGTGGATGTCACAGAACCGACCAATTTGTAAGAGCACAAGTACAAAAACAATCGCCGAAACGATCAAATTCTCGAACTTGAGCCCATATAAACCCGGTAGTCAACCGAAATCTCGAAGGATTTCAAACCAACTTGTATACAACCAAGATCACAGTAATTCAACATAACATATCGTACGTTACAACATTTCACAGATGTTCGCAAATAGATTACATCATCACAGAGTCATTATTACTACAAAACAAGTCTTGTAAAACATGCGGAAGCAAATAGTTTAACTCACACACCGAGTTCAAATACACATACTGGTTTGCTGATCACAGACCGCAAAAGCATTATGATAAGAGAAGGGAGATCATGCCCATGATCTAGTCCTCATCACCCGCCGGGTGGAGACAATACTTGCAGAATCCCTGATATAGAAGGTCATCTGCAACAAGAGGGAATAAACCCTGAGTACGGGAATGTACTCAGCTAGACTTACCCGTCGAAAACCAAACAAATGACACCAAGGATTATGCATAGCTTAATGTAGTGGAGCTGGCTGACACTTTCTTTTTGCAGAAAAGCATAAGTAATAATGATCAACTCTTAACCTGAACTAGCAGTGACTTTTTAGCCATTAACCTGTCATCTATATTAGCACCTGTACTAAGCAATCATTTTATTAGGGTGCAAACATTAATAACCATATCAGGTATTCATTGTGGCAACCTTATCATCATCCATTTAACCATATCGTTAAATTAATTGAATCTACGTTGCCGCTGCTCAGTCAAGTTCTCACTATCCGGGAGAGACGGCGATTCGAATCGATTCCTATCCAGCTGGAGGGGTATTCCTAAACACAAACCCTGCTTCCCCCGTCAGGGTCGCAAACAAGTCACCTTTGGTACGATTCAGGAGTCGCGAGTCCGAACAGATCGACATTCTCAGAGACCCACTCTGCCAAGGTTGTTCGGGACTCTAACCCGCCTTGGACTTATGCCAATGGCTCTCCGCACATCCTTACTACCTCCAGAATGTCGCCACTGCTCGCGTCCCCGGCCTGAGTCGAGCTACTAGGCTTCGCGGTCGGAACGACTTATCCGGCCAGCTAAGTGTTAGGCTGCGTTCAACATGACATGAGGACATACAGCGTATCGGTCCTTAAACGACTCAGACGGAGTCACTATGTTCAAACCTACACAAGACCCCGCCCGGTCTTAATTCATTATTCACATGGTTCTTTTCCACGATAGCAAATATAGCCAACCGTGATCCACCTCATCCTAAAGCTCGCAGGTGACAGGAAATCACCTGACTTCTACCGCACTAAGCATGGCTAAGCATTTAACCCGTCCTGAACTTAAATAGGATTCCAGTGCGATATCTGGACAAGGAAGGATATATAATGCAGCAATTGGTTCCAACCAATTCCTATACGTAATGCATCATCAACAATAAAAGATACTCAATGTATTTGTGAAAACATAGGAGGCTTAATATGCTCCGGGGCTTGCCTTTCAGGAACGAGGAAGGCTGGTGGTCAGGGCACTCGGGCAATTCCTCCGCGGCGACTGCTTCGTCGGTTTCCTGCACCTCGGGTTCCTCCTCCTGGTTGGCTCCCTCGAACTCCAGCAACGTCACTCCCTCCGGCACACCAATTGCATGAATGCGCAAGGTAAATATCATGGATGCACATGTATGAATGTCGGGGATGCTCGGGGAATGCACATGTTCGCTGTAGTTTGCATATTCCAACTTAAGCCCTATTCAAATCACTTTCACTTACCACGTTTATACAACCTAAGGTATAATCGCTCATCTTCCGTTAATGACCTAGCACCTGCACCTAAGCATATTCTCAAGTTAGGCTAACCCCTAAACAATCAACGAGAACATTGCAACCACATACACTCAAGCAATTGTATTTCAGCAAGATGACTACTATGTAGCGGCGCAGTAAACTAGCCATAACTGGAGATTTATAAATCCAATTGATATGCAACAAGACAATCTAGAAAGCTTATAAAATTGTCTACAAAACATTTTCAGACCTCAAAGCATGATTCAAAACTTTACCAGGTCGAATTCATCAATCAACAGAAGTCTATCCTCACAAGGCAGAGAATCAGCAAAAACTGCAACCTAACTTTAAACAGCTGTAGTTTCTAAACTACTGGGCCAAATGCCCTCAAATTTTGATAGGAGCTAGACACATAAATTATATACAACTTTTGTATTCATTACAATCACAGAAAACCAAATTATCATGGGGAACTTTTCAAAGTCCCCAGATCTGTCCAGAGGGACATAATGCAAACAATTAATTACTAACTTATGATATAAACACTTAATTGGACAAAACCAACTTTACTGACATATGACACATATCACAAGCACACCAGAAAGTAGGGTGTTTATCACCAAAACATTTCCTCTAATACCTTGCTTAATTTATTTAATTAATTAGAGAAAATAGTAAACATATGTGAAAGCTACACCATTAAATCTACCAAAAATTACAGTAGACCCTACATACCCTAAGTAGACTGCCATAAAAATTTCACACCATTTTAGTAAGTACAACATCCTACACAAAAATGGTAAGGCAGAATGGCTTAAAATGGCATAATTAGGAAACCTTAGTGAAAAGTGTCAAGCAACAGATTTCATATTTTTCCTAGCATCTATAAGGTACCAAGATACTACCTACCAAGTTTCATGGCCATAGGATTCATAGATAATTTACAAAAATTCACACAAGTATCTACCAATGATAAAAGGAAAATCTATAACTCAAAAACTACACATGCAATGACTCTCAAATTTTAACCAGAGTTTCTACTATACAAGACTAGCTTACCCACAAAATTTCATAATTTTTGGATCACAGAAACTCAAGATATGATTTAAACAAGTTTGCATGCATTCAAAAACACTTTTCAAGTTCCTATTTAATTCACCCAAAATTTCTACATAATATGCTCAAGATATATTTTTCTTAAATACTAGACCTAACAGTGAGTCTAACAAAATTGGAAGTACTCAATTTGGATCTACACATTTGAAGATACAAAAATATCAAATCAGCATTCAAAACTGAATTTTTGAACTAGCCCTATGACTGCACAGCCGCTGACGTGTGGGACCCGGCTGTCAGCCGACCCCACCGGTCAGCGACAGCGAAACAGGGGAGGTGGCTCGCACGACGGGAATCCGGTGGAGCTCGCCGACGGCGGCTTCTCCGGCGACGATGACGGCACCTACGTGACCGCCTCAACCTTACGCGTCGATTGACACCCTAACCACCAACTCTACCGACCCCTAAGTACCCCGGCCACGGAGCTCGGCGGCTCGGCCATGGCGCACGGCGGCGCGCGGCCGTGTTCCGGCTAAACGGCGGCGAATCCAGTGACTACGTCTTCGAGGTAGACACTACGGCTCCTACGGGTCCCCATGTGCGCACTAGAAGAGGCAGTAAAGGAGCGGAGGCGGCCGGCCACGACGAGCGCTAGCTCCTGCGAGGTACGGCCATGGCGACGACGTCAGGAAAACGGCCAATGGCCCTCACCTAGAGCTCGGATGGCGCAGCTATAAGGTCGACGAAGTAGAGGAGGCTACGGCGGAGCTACAGGCGAGCTGGCCGATGGGTTTTTGCGGTGGTGCGCAAGCTCGGCGACGGCGGAGCTCGCTCGGCAACGATGGCGGAGCGGCGGCGCCTGGGCTGCTGCTGCTGCGAGCTGGAGAAGCGAAAGAGGGCGAGGAGGAGTGACTGAAGAGGCAGGCGGACGCGTCTTCAAGGCGGAGGACACCGGGCAGCAACGGCAGGCCAGCCACGGCGCATGGCGTACACGCGGCGGCCGGACTCTGTTGCCGGTCGGCCACTCGGCCTGACGGAGATGGCCATCAGGCCTGCAATCAACCGACTGACGCCACATTTTGGAGTCAATGTATTTCATAATCCTATGCTCATTAGCTCAAACTTCCTAAACGAAAGTGCAAGCCCTATGTACCAGCTACAAAACTCCTTCAGAGTTCAAAGTCTAATTCGAAAAGTATAGAGAGTAAAATCATGCCAAAGTTGAGGTCATGAAACTGAAACTCAGTTACAACACTTAGAAAATTTCAGAGTTTCTAAATAGAGCTCAAAACTGACTTGTGGGACCCTTTTGAGCATGTTGTGCACATTTTCATGACTTGGCTTCTAAACAAAGTTTGTTCCTTATAAAATTTACTACAACTTTTCTTTAGGTTGCTCAGACATGCAAACATTCTAAGCTACACTTTTTAAACAGTCAAACACAGGAGCTCTAGGGTTCCAAATTGGTCAACCATGACTTGGAAACCTAATTAGTCAAAATGATCAACATGAACATTGTTCCTAATGACACTCTAGGTGTAACTAAGTTACTTAGGATGATTATTAGCCACACCACACATTGGTCACACAAAATCAAGCAAGGTATGTACTAAAACAATGAAAAATACATGAAATGTTACAACTGTTTCATAGTCATGTTTCACTTGTTTCATGACTGTGTTACATAGCACTAACTAACCTTGTTTCACTAAGTGAGTGGCACATGTTGCATTTAAGTGTTGCACACTTTTCATTTCATAATGGAAACAACACACGTGAAATATAACGATACGTTGCAATGTTTCAAACACATGTTTCAGGTGATATAAGTTCATGAATGGATGCATGATGCTCGTGTTCATGAAATGCAGTGCAAATGTGGAAGCTAAACACCTAGGGTGTTACAGTGGAGCCCGCGCACCTAGGGGTCGATTGGAGCTGTAGTCACGCTCTTGACTTGCTTGGATGAATCAAAGTTGATGACCATTAGCTCCTCCTCTTCGGGTACCCCAGTATTGGTCCCCGATAGATGGTGTCGTATTTTATCTTGGGTTGGTAGCCTCACATGCCATCTTGAGCATGGTGAAGATGGTTTAGGTCCAGAAGCAACCATTTAGTTGTTATAGGCACTTTAAAATTCGTGCAAGACATGATTTCGAGCTAGTTCACCGGGTGAGCGTGGCCACCACGTCATGGGGGTGCGACATCGCCACGCCGGCACGCTCTGTGCGCACACGTGCGCTGTCGCATGTGTCTGACTGTTACTACCCTATCCTGTCCGCCACTAGCTCTGCCGCGTGGAGCCACTACTACTGCTTGCATGGCCGAGCAGCGTGGCCGCCTATCTCGTCGCGCTGTCGACCCGCCTCATGCCGCTACATAGCCGCTACAAGTGCCGTCGCCACACCATCATGTCTGTTCCTCCCTCTACATCCCTACCCTGCTGCTGGCCTAGTTTGGTGCTCACCGCTACCGCGCGCACATGGTGGAGCTCACCGTCGCCTTGCCATTTATGACACTACGGCCACACGGGCCATGCCAGTCAATGGACGCACGTGCTTGTCCGATTGCGTCTGCGCGTGTGATACCCTGATCACGCCGATCACATCTCGGCAAGGCGAGACCGTGCTGAGCCCACCTATCAGCCTCGTCTGCCTCTTTCTCTCTACTGACCGCCATCAAGCCATGCCACCAAATTACCCAGTAATCGATCACCTCCATTAAATTCATCACATCCATGGCTTCACCATCATGTCCTCTCGCTGCCCGACCCCACCCAACCATGAAGAAGGCACTGCCAAGCTCCAATTTGGAGCTTTTCCCCGCTGCCGTGCCATTAAGGTCACGCTTGGCCATGGTCAAGGGCAGCCCTCCTACCGCCCATCCTGAACCAATTCACCTGCACCACTAGCTTTGCCTCGACTCCATCTTTACCCTACGTGCCTTAGCTAAACCGCTACCGCCTCCCCGTCATCGCTAACGCGACCGTGCTGCCGTGGTGCACCATCGCACGGCTCGGTCGCACATGGCCATCCCTTCTCTGTCACCCTCTTCTCAACCCACCACCTCAGCCAGGTCCACGGTTGTGGTAGAACTGCCTAAAGTAACACTTTCGGAGGCGCTCGTCTTCCACTAGACACTAAGCACCTCGAAAGTGAGCTACATCGGTCAGTTCCATCTAGCACACCCTAGGGGAGAACTCAAAACAATCCATGTTTTACATCTAGAATGCAATAATGAGTACGAGCTTGCAATACTTAGTCCATTTCATACAACAAGAGTTCTTAGAAATTATTTATTACAATACTAGAGTTCAGAGTGCGATAATTAAACAGCGGAATGAAAATAAACATCTAGCGAAAATGATACAAGGATCCGTCTGTGCCCACCAGAAGAATCCTCCACACAAGAGCTACTCCTCAAGCTGCACCTGCAACAGGGGTAAAATAAACCCTGAGTACATAATGTACTCGCAAGACTTACCCAACTAGTAGGAATAGTTTCCTGACTCTCACGGATATGATAGGCAATATGGGTTTGTTGTTTTATTTTTGTTTGTGAAAAGCATTACTAATAGTTCATCCCTACAGTCAAGTTTTATTAGCAGTCATGATTTCTTCATTAGCTAACCATTCTAGGTAAGCACCTATTCTACTTTCAAGCAAGGGTTAAGCAATCAGAACCATTTCACCATCTTTCATCTTCCAGTTCTTACTACGGTGCTAGACCATAGCCAAGTCGTACCATCCTACAGAAATGGTGATTCATGAACCAATATATCCCAGATGGGTACCCCAAAACACACGCCCCATTTGTACCCCATGCACAAACAAGACCAACTCATTCCACTCCTGTCACGGGGTCCAGGTCCCCATCCAAACTTGGACTTCAAGACCCCAAACTTGAGACCCAGTCTCAATATGGTGCTTAGACCTCCACCTTTCCCCACCTCCAATCAATCGGTCTGGAAAGAGCCGGAACCCACGACAAGAGCATAACGAGCCTTCCAGCTCCCATAAGCAAGTATGTGCTTAGGATAATAAGTCTATGACCTGACTACCATCCACAGCAACGGACGGTCCTTAATCGACACGAACAGAGAAAACAATGTAACCAAGCTAAGCCCCGTTGGCCGTGGGACACAACCTATTACACCCACCAATACCCATATCATATCCCTGCCCTATCTCCAATTTTCCTTTCATCATTTTATCCTGAGAGTAATTATAATAATCACCTATTGTGAGTAACGGCAGGTTACTCATGCTACCAAAAACCTAAGCATAGCAGCTACTCGAACATGTACTAGTAGGACTCATAGGACAGTTATATCTATGCATGTGGTTTTCATAAAATTCCTGTAACGTAAATGCACTTAACATATATAAGCAATGATTATCCAAAAATAAGGGGTTATGCATCGGGGCTTGCCTTAGGCAGGCGCAGTGTTAGCTAAGTCAGTCAGTGGCGGCTGTGGGACCTCCTCCTACATGAGAATCTCATCCTCGTACTCCTCGACGATCTCCTCAAACTCACGATCGCCGGTGGTCATGATCTCCGCCAACTCATTCTCTACATGCATGCGATGATGATGCAACACTTAGCATTTAAGCAATAGCAACTCCTAAACTAAGAATACGCATACTAAGCTACTAAGCTAGCTCTAATGACTAAGGTACCAAGCTAACTATCATCTTTACCAAGCAAAGTGTTGGGTTCAACTAACAAACACCTAGCTTTATAAATGAAGGATATATCTTTATTTCTACTAATGATTTAATGTATATTGAAACAAATAGCAATTAACTACCCTAATGCTTAGTCTATTCTAAGGCTACAAAAATTACAGTGAGCACATAATAATACAATGAAGCTACCATAAACATTTTAGGACTAAAGCTATCACCAATTTACCACAAAAATTCATACAACATTTAACCTAATAATATTGAGCACTCTCAAATAATTTAATAGCCTCTGGTATCAACTTGTATATATGAACTAAATACACTAACAGATAGAGCACAATTTTAGGAACCTAACAAATTTGTTTCATAATTTTTGGACACCTACATGATTTTATATGATTTACCAAAGATCAGCTCAGAAATTAAATTAGAAAGCTATTTCTAATTCCTTATGAAAAAAGAAAAACGAATTCTCCCACGCGAGGACGGCCCGCGGCGGGGAAATCCCACATGAGCTGGCATTTTTGCAAAATAGACCTCGCACTTCTCCCAAATCACAACTAAGTCCTAATGCTATTTCCCCCTCCTCAAACCTTCTCGCTTAACCCCCTAGCTTTCCTGGAATTCCCATGTGCGCACCCCCGAAACTCATTGCACGGCGACGTGGCGAGCGGCGGCACTGGGTGCCTACATCGGCCAACAGGGACCTATGCGGCCCCACCTAACAGGTTGATCACCATCTATGACCTGAGCGGCTATGCTAAGCGGCGGTGCACGGTGACCCGACTGGCCGGGGAAGGCTGTAGCGGCGCGCGTCAATCCACGATGACGGCGCCACTGTTTTGGTGGGCTCGGGTAGCTACTGGCCTAATTGGTTAGCTTGTGAGCAACAGGAGGCTACCATGGATTAGGCCGAGGTGACAGTTGGGGCGGAGGATGACAGAGGAGGGCTGGCCACGTGCGGTCGAGCCATGCGGTGGTGCACCATGGCAGCAAGGTCACGTTAGGGACGACAGGGAGGTGGTAGCGGTTCGGCTAAGGCACGTAGGGTGAAGAGGGAGTCAAGGCTATGCTAGTGGTGCAAGTGAATTTGTTCGGGAGGGACAGTAGGAGGGATGCCCTCATCCACGGCCGTACATGGCCTTATCGGCACGGCGGCGGGAAAAAACTCCAAATTGGAGCTTGGTCTTGCTCATTTCAAGGCTGGGTGGGGGTCAGGGGTCAGGTGGTTTAATGGAGAATCTAGGGACATGATGAATCGAGCAATGGTGACTCAACCATGCCGAATTAAGTGAGCGGGGTCGGCCAGTCGTGGTGGCAGAGAGGGCGGGGCAGGTCTAGCTTGGCTCGTCCTCGCCTTGGTGGCAAGCGGCCAGTCGAACCTGAGACGGCGTATGCGCACCCGCTACACGACAACATGGCCAGACCACTTGCGCGCAAGCGGAGGTAGGTGGGACGCGGCATGCACGGCCGCAGCGCCATTAAGGCGAGGCGACGATGCAAGGCAGCCGGGACAGCCCACGTGCGTGCGAGGACAAGGCGAGCGACAGCGCAGCACAACATCGTAGTGGCATCGGTAGAAGCAACACGAGGCAGGTCAGCAGTGTGGACATGATGGCAAGGTGGTGGTGCCGGCAGTGGCTCCATCGTGGCGTGGGGCAGGGCAGGCGACAGCAGTAGCTGCTCAGCGCGGCGGGGCTAGCGGCGGCCAGGCCATAGCCAGGCCAGAGGCAGCCACGACCGACCACTTGAAGCAGCACATGCACGCGCGACCAGCGTGGTGATGCCGAGCGCCCGAGCCTGGTGTCCGCATCCACCTCGTGAGCCAGCCTGAGAACATGTTGTGCACGAATTTTAAAGTGTCTATAAAAACTAAATGGTTGCTTCTGGACCTGAACCATCTTCACCATACTCAAGATGGCATATGAGACTACCAAATCGAGCTATAACACTACACCACCCCTTCACCCAATCTCTCAAAATAATTTGTTAAACATAGCAATGTCTAGCTGTTGACAAACTTAGAAATTTTCTAAGTTTTTGAGCTGAACTTGATTTCAATTTGCAATTTCTAGGCTAGTAAAAATATTAGTTAGTAATATCATTTTTCAACAGCAAGTATTTTACTATTATCTACAAAGTTTGTACTTCAAACTTTATTTAAGTATCACACACATGTTCTATAGTATTTTTGTTCAATAAAAATTAGTTTCAAACCCTACTTGATATACATGAACTATTGGATCAACTTTCATTTAACATTTTTATTAGTCATTTTAGGTTATAAGAAATTGATCTACACACTTTATCACATGCACTAACACATAAACATGATGTTCATGATGTGTTTTAGTAAATGATTTAGGGTGTTACAACTCTCCCCCCCCTAAACAAAATCTCGTCCTGAGATTTCATGTGAGTGCCTAGGTAGGAAAAAGGGTAAGATCAAGCTCTTAACATAAACTATTACCTTAGCACACTGGGGAGAAGATGGGGATAATGCTCCAGAATATAACTCTCCTTCTCCCAAGTTGCTTCATTCACCGAATGATTTTGCCACTGGACTTTATAAAATTTCACCACTTTGTTTCTAGTAACTCTCTTTTTCATCCAAGATTTTGACAGGATGCTCAATATAAGAAAGATCAGGTTGCAGAGATAGTCCTTCAATTTCCACCACTTCCTCAGAAACTCGTAAACACTTCTTTAATTGGGAAACATGAAAGACATTATGTACTGCTGATAAAATATCTAAAAGTTGGATACGATAAGCAACCGCACCACATCGCTCCAAAATCTTATAAGGCCCAACATAACGAGGAGCTAACTTTCCATGAACTCCGAACTGATGCACACCTCTCATCTGGGATACCTTTAGGTACACATGGTCACCAACTTCAAACTGCAAGGGTCTTCTTCGCTTATCCGCATAAGTTTTCTAACGATTCTGAGCTGCCTTCAAATGACTCTGAATAACACTAACTTGCTCTCGAGCTTCCTTGATAAAATCAGGTCCAAAGGAACCACGATCACCCACTTCAACCCAGTGAAGAGGTGTTCTACATTTCTTGCCATACATGGCCTCAAAAGGTGTCATACGAATGCTTTCTTGATAGTTATTGCTATAAGAAAACTCAGCTAAAGTTAAGCATTCGTCCCAGTTTTCTGAAAAAGAGATGACACAAGCCCTCAACATATCCTCAAGTACCTGATTGACTCTTTTTGTCTGACCATCAGTTTATGGATGATAAGCTGAACTTATGAGGAGACGAGTACCAAGACATTTCTTGAGTTGCTCCCAGAAACGAGAGACAAAGACTGATCCTCTATTCGAAACAATGGTAAGAGGAAGGGTTATTTTGATCGGTACCATTACAATTTTCAAAGTTTTGAGAACTATCATTACTATTCACCTATTTTGAGATGAGCCATTACAATTCTTCAGCGCTCTAAAATATGCCATTATATACGCTTTGGATGCTGTTGGGCCCATATGCAGACCAACGTATTTCCATATTGACAAGAGTACCCCTCTGTCCTCCTCTTCCTCCATATGACTGTCGTGTGGGTCCCGTCTGTCATCTTCTTCCTCCTTCCCCATCTTCTTCCCTCTGCAGCATACTGACCAAGCGCCCACACCGAAGCCTACGTTAGCTGCACCGCTTGTTGCCAGCCTCATCCCCGTAGCTCACAACAGCCGAGGATGGCGGCGACACCGCCGTAGAATGGACAGGAGAATAGGATCACGGCGACGTAGCACATTGTCAACTCGCTCGCTAGCTCCATAAACGCCGCCGCCAACATGATCTGCATCCTCTCCGGCTTCGACAACCACCACTCGCTCACGTCCGACCTCTTGCCTCCTCCACCTACCACCGCCATCGATTCCATCCTGGAGGCGGACGAGCCTGACTCCGACAAAGACGACATGCCGCGGCCGCCTGCCTCACGGGCGCGCTGGAACCGCACGCCGAGGCCGCGCGGGTCGAGGCTAGGCTCCGCCACCTACCCATCCGTGGGGCGCTGCCGCTCACCACCGGGGACCTTGAGGCCTCGCTCCTCTTCTCCGGCAACTCTCGCTCATAGGGTAGCACTTGATCTCGCCACCGAGGACTTCGACGCCTCGCTTCGGCACCTCATCGTGAGCCCGGGCGCTGCCGCCGCTGGTAGCCTGACGTGCGACAGCAGGACAGGGCTGAACGGCTGCACAGGGAGTTAGGGGAAGAAGATAGGGAAGGAGGAAGGTGATGATCAGTGGGATCCACATGTCAGTGACATATATAGATGAAGGTGGAGGGGTAGTCTTGTCCATTCAAAAATATGATGACGTCATGTACACCTGCAGCTGGGCCCAAGGTCTCCCCAAACGTATATAATGATATATTTTAGAGTGCTGAAAAATTATAATGGCTCGTCTCAAAATAGGTGAATAGTAATGATAGTTCTCAAAACTTTGAAAATTGTAATGGTACCCATCAAAATATGCTCCTTCACACTGTGCGGCCGACTTCATAAAAGGAGCTACTCTCATCTATCGAACCCGGATCCAATAAAAAATTATGGTCTCTCTCTCACCGTCTCTTCTCTTTCTTTCTTTTTGCTGCTCCTGCTGCCGAGAGGAAGTTGGAGGAGCTTCGGGGGGACTTCAGGGCTATCGAGGACTTCGCCCTGCCCTTCCACGCGCATTATGGTCTCTCTCTCACCGTCTCTTCTCTTTCTTTTTTTGCTGCTCCTGCTGCCGAGAGGAAGTTGGAGGAGCTTCAGGGGGACTTCAGGGCTATCGAGGACTTCGCCCTCCCCTTCCACGCGCATCGGTGGCACCTGCCGCCCCCAACAAATCCGGCCATCTGCAGCCTCGATGGAGACAGGTATGGTGCTACTCACCAGATCCGACATCACCCAACCTTGTGGATGGGGAGAAAGGGCAGCATTGGAGGGCGCGCGGCAGGCTCTAGGCTCCAAGCAGCATACATCGAGGTGGTGGCAGGCTCCAAGCGATGGTGGCAGCTCCATTAGATCCGACGAGGAGGAAGTAAATGGGGGCGCCTAGCCACACGAGGAGGTAGGAGACGTCGGAGGAGCCACGCAAGGAGGGAGGAGGCGGAGAAGAACGATGGAAGACGAGAGGTGGGAGACAGGGAAAGAGGTGGTAGAGCGGATTATGTACTTTTTTATTGGTGTGGATCCCATGTATAGAGTCAGAGTATATTTCTATACACTGACAAATTTTGACCAGTTTAGCATGTAAAGTCACATCATAGTATAGGAATAGGGGACGGTTCTATACATTGAAGATACCCTAAGACCCTAGGAACCGACGAAATTTGCATGTTTGCTGTGCTTTTTATGTGAAAGTAACTTAATTTCTATCAAAATTTGGTACATTTTCTACAAAATGCCTATGTTTCAAAGGAGTCGTAAGACATTTTAGATTTTCTAGATACATAACTTTTTTATACACTTAGACATACACTGTCTAAATAAATAATAAAAACAATATATCTATAAAATCAATACATCTTATAATAATTTGAAAGAGGAAGTAGTTTTCTTTGTCCATCGTAAATTTTAGAAATTGAGCTTGTTCGCTGGTTGATTTATGAGCTGATAAGTCCAGCTGGTGCTGGTTTATTATAAGAGAAAAACACTGACTGATAAACCCTAGTTGAAACCAACAAGTGAACAGGTTGTTTGATGGCCCAACGTCAAGGCACACATCATCGTCCACAACGATGGCACCATCAATTCGTTGTTTCCTGCTCCATCATCGCGCCTTTGACCAAATTGAGGGTAAGAGCATGCTGGTTGCGCAAGCACCAAAACCCGCCATGCTATAACTGGCAGCAACCACAGAAATATTTCTAAGTTATAGAAAAAAAAAAACAATACCACTAGATCAAAATAGAGCAAAAGACTGGAAAAAAATCAACTGCCTGATGTTGCTCGGATGACAGTCCGACGAGCTTCCCAACAGAAAAACAATTCTCCTAGTTTCCTAAGGATCCAAAACAAAATATATCATCGACTAGCATGCATGAACATCAACTGCTGGACGACGAAGACTTTCTGGTCCCTACTTGGCGAGAACATGCATTTACATTGTTACATGAGGATATTCAATGAGGTGAGGGAAGGGTTAGACGTGGTTTGTTGGTTAGATCAGGGGGTGAAACTGTCAGCGTCACACGTCTCCTCTATTTTTCATGTTCCTCCACTTGACCCTCAGATCACTTGGGAGGCGTGTCCTGTGAAATACGTCTCTGCCGTGCTCCAGTATCTGAACCCATGGAATAGGCCCGTTGTCCCGTGGGGTGAATATTTCCATTGCTTCCTGGATCAGCACAATGAAAAGTAAATCTCTAGTACAAGCGAGCAAATCAAATAGAAACCCACAACAAAAGAATCATTATTACCCTTAGAGCTGCTTCTTCCTTTACTGTCCAACAAAGCTTGGATCGCCTTCCAGTCGGCACAGCAGGATTGGAACTGCCACATGGACATGCTCAATTATTGGGAGAAAGTACACACTAAAATGGTACATTTTTTTGACACAAGTAAAATGGTACATTTTCATATACATATTTTTCATCATAATATAAACAGATCACTCAAAAATGACAATAAACTTCCTAAAGGTGTCATTGTTCGATACTTTATTAAACAATTATTGACACCCAACAGAAATGCATTGGCTATATCATCCCCATATGCAACCTAACTTCAGTAGCCTAAACAAAATTTCACAAAAATGATTGGTTAACTCACAAAAACTCCGCATTTACTCCATTAGTGTGAAGAGTCGATTCATAATAACTCATGTAGATAGTGTCACGAATGTGAAATCACTCACGAACATAGTTATTAAGGCGCTAAGGCGAGACGTGGCGAGCCACCCCCTTCCAATCGCCTAGGCGACGCCTAGGCGATCATAAGGCGAGGCAAGGCGACGCCATATGATTATAAGAAACTTCAAAGCAGCAGCACAGAGGAAGGAAAAAAAGAAAAAGAAAAAGAAAAAGAAAAGAAGAAAAGAAGAAAAGAAGAAGGACAAGACACTAAGAAAGGCCCAGCCCACCAGCCAGCCCATATATCCTTCCTGGTGAGTTCCCTCAGCCCTTCATTCCGTGTCCGCCGCCACTGCCCGTGCGGGACTCTTCTCTCCGTCCTTCCCTCTCCCGTTCTCCATTTGCGCCGCTGCTGCCTGCAACCATTCCTCCCTACCTCTTCCTCTCCCCGTCCTCACTGCTGGTGCCGCCCCCTTCCAGATCCTCTCCAGTCACCTGTAGATCGCAGATCGAGGGTTGCTGACTGCTGCAGCCCCTCCCAGATGTCCGATGTCGCAGAAGTTTGCGACGGCCATAGGGTCTGGAGCCGATGGGGATGGAGCAGAGACAAGTGCTTGGCCTTCCCAGTCCTCCCCCAGTTCTTCCTCTCTCTTCTGCCTCCCCTCCTCTCTTGTTTAGCTGATTTTTGGTCGTGGCGTCGGGGACGCCCAGGTTTCTTTTAGCGCCTCGACGCCTAGGCGACGACTAGGCGACGCCTAGGCGACGCCTTAATAACTATGCTCACGAAGAATAAAAATGACTCCATATCATTATGAATTTATGATGACATTATATAATGTCATATCAGAAACATTTTAAGACATTCAAGTTGAAGCAATCTAAAAGTGGAGCCGTAGCATGTTACTCATGCCATTCAAGGAGGCTGAACTAAGAGTTCCAAATAGCGGAACTGTGGAAATGGTTTAAGCAAACGCCCATGGCAGAGCCTTATCTACAAGAGGTTTATTTATCGCACATCTAAATCAGTGGGCTTAATGTCATTTGGTTTTAAACTAATAAAGTCGTTCTTGAAAAAGAAAGAACTTTTTGCATTATGCAAACTGCAGTAAGTGTGCATACAAGTAGGGAAAGAAGTGCTTATGAAGCATCATTCAAAAACTTACTAACGCTTGGGTGGGTATGCATAATTCCGTTTCCTTGATGGTAAAGGCTCGTTTTGATCCTTCTGCCCAAATGCTTTTGTAGAATTACTTGATACTGTTGCTTCCCTCTCTTGTAGTCTTGCTCTGTGATGCTTAATGGTACGCCAAGGGGGTGATGATGGCTTGCCAGAGTCACTTGAAGATGTAAATTCTATTTCATCAGAGTCTTTAGACTGGTGATGAGAATGTGTGGGGCCATCCTCTTTGTCAGTCTCAACTTCTGGATTTGCAGCAGGACTGCATCTGTTCTGAGATGAACTTCCCTCATGAGCCTCTGCGTTTTCCACATGGTCTTGTTCTGCATCCTGAAGTTGATTGCTTTTGTTCTGGAGCACAGAAGCATTCATGGGTGCCACATCAGAATTCCCAACCGAAGATGACTTTTCAATGACTACCTCATTACAAGCATCACTTGTAACATTTATTTTCTGTTTCTTCCGCTGCCGATTAGACTCTTCACCCTGATGAGCAAGGTCATCAACAGTGGTTTCACTGACGCTAGTTTGCTTTTTTGATGAGTTATTATGTCCATTCAATTGGCCCTCGCTGTAGACGGCTCTTGGAAGCAGTCTAGTTTGCTGCTCGTGTTGCTTGAGCAATTGCTCTGCACCAAGGAAAGCAGCTAGGTTCTTCTTAGCTTCAATATATGTTTTCTTTGCTTTTTTGTATTCTTCAGTGGCTTTAGCACAGATGCATACTGGGCAATATAACTGTCCAGGGTCTTCAAATGTCAATGATGAACCAAAACAGCTGTCATGAGCAGATAACAAGCAGCTGCTACATTGAAGCAGCTGGCCACCTTTTCCACATTTTCTGCATAAATCTTGTTCTGGTGAGACCCTGAGGGAATCATTGGCTTCTTGATCCTGGCTGCATAGTGGAATTTTGCCACTCATTGACAGCAGACAAGCAGCAGCAAATCCACTGATACTATCATCTGAGGAATGTGCATGTGATGTTTCTGCCGCAGTTTTCCCAATGGTATGCTTGTTTGAATCTTGTTTTGCTGTTTTTCTGTATCCATCCTGACAAGAGACTGAAACAGATATATTGCAACTACGTTTCTGGATGTCATTTGTGCTCTTTCCAATGTTCTGATCAGATAAACAGTGGGCTTCTGAAACCTTATCATGCAAGGTTAGATTGCAGCTATGAGACTCTGGAGCACCATGCACATTCAGACCACCACAGACGACCTTGTTCTTTCCCAACATGGTGGCATCATCATGCAGAGTGTGTTTGTTTTTGTCGGCACAACTAACTTCCAGTTGAGACTTGTCACAGTTCTGCTCTTCAAAAATTGCAGGATGCTCAGTACTATTGCCTGATGGATAGTTGGTTTTAGATTTGTCTTCTTGCATAGCACCATTGCAGCTTACAGAGGGTATAACGCTAGTAGCCCGCAGAGTTGACTCCTCATGAATGGAATACTTTTCAACAGGCTGAATGCTGACGGTGCCATCCAGGTCTTGGTTTACCTTCTGACCACTGTCATGCTGCAGATGATTGAGGTGAGTTTTGCAGCTATGCAGCTGTTGAACCATTGTTGTATCCTCTGTAGCAATAGGCTCAGGGAAGTCGCTCGCTTCAGGTGTATTGGTTGGTAAAACATCATTGCTTCTGTCAAAAGCTGGAGTCATCGTAGCCTGCAAGGTTTTGCTTTCACGTCTGGGATCCTTCGATGATTGATAACTGATACCATCATCATTTGGTCTCTTTATCACATTATTATAATCTGGTGGATTTGGTGATTTTCCTTTACAAGGTTGTGCTTGAACCACAGTAGTTTCATCTACCATACTCTTCTTTGATAAGGGTTCTGCAATGTTTCCCTGCAAAGTCGCATTGCCGCTAGTAGAAGAACCTGACATGTTACTGTCCACATTAGAAGGATCCTTTTCTGAAGCCCTTGTGCCAACACTAGCAGCATTTATAGCATATTCCCGTGGTTGATTGTAGAACCTTCTGTCTGTTTCAAGTGGCTTATCAAGATCAACAGTTGATTCGATTGGACACTGCTTGAAATTACCTTTTTCAAGGTTGTTGACTAAATTTGTTAAATTCCCAGGCTGAAGCTCAGTACTGGCAATAGGGGGCCTAGGTGTATCAATATTTGAGTTAAGATGGTGGACATTGCATAAGGATTGATGATTGTCGTGTTTCTTGATACCATTCTGCTCCACTGATGATGGTGCAGCCATAGATTGGATCTCTGGGTCCACTTCTCTGAGCTGCATATAAAACAACAGCTTGGTAATATTTTGGGGAGACCTCCAAATTTTTCATTTTGAAAATACATTTGCAACTTACCAATTCCAAAGAAGATTCTGGTAGTGTAGGTTTCTTGATACAAATAAAGTTTTGAATATCTTGTCTAAAAGGCAGAATTATATCCCGAATTCCAGAGCTTCCAACCTGCAAATTCTACACTCTAAGTAACATATACCTTGAATCTGGAAACTTGGAACGACTTGATGACAATTGACAACCAAATTGCAAAATGTCTTAGTTTTGGAAGACAATAAACAAAATTAAAATGCTTGAAGATTGTTTCACAAATGATAAGCCAAGCTACACTTGAATCACAAAGAACCACCAATAAGCAGTAGCCGGTAGCCACATACTTGTAAAATTTCCACGGTAGGTATCCATGACTTCTTATGCAAATGCAGTAATTCTTTTTAAAAATCGGAATCATATATTTTTTTCTCGAACTATGCATGAGAGCTGTGTCATTTCATTAATTAAGAAGAAAAAGGTGAATAATACAAGGGATAGATGCAGAATACCTTCTCCCAAACCCAGCACATGCACACCTAGCAAGGGATTAGCTAAAGACGCGCCACCAATCACTACAAACAACCACCACCAGCACCTCTGCTATAGAGGACTAAACGACCACGTCATGGAGACAAAATAAAATGAACGACCCGGCCAATACACGGCTGTCCATTCAGCCAACAACTCTGCTGAATGGACTTACAAGCTGTCATCAGCTTTACATCCAAAGAAGGCAGCGAGAGCTGCAAGATGGGGATCGGCGAACTTTGATGAAGTACACTCCACATTTTAGATCGAACTCGCACTTTTCATGAAGTACACTCCAGAATTTCAATATCATAATGACAAACAAATAAAAAAATGATCAGACATCATATGATCACTCTTGAATCATCAATAAAAATTACAGATTCAGTTACTTGTTGAAGATAATCTTTGAATCAGTTTAGCTGAAAATGGATATATATAGTCAATGTTAAAATGTAAATTTCAGTTTTTATCATGGAATGAAAACGCTACAGATCTATCCCAATTGTTTTTCTTTCAACCCATTGTGACGATGACATTGGTCAACAAGAATAGCTTGTGATCAGATACTCTGTCCAGTTTATTAAGTTTTGAAAACAGAAATGGCATCTATACATTCGTTTATCCTCACTAAACACAGGCTTCCCAGTTTTAGTGAATTTCCCTGCTCTATCGCAAAGTTTCTACCAATCACAATTCACAACTAAATCAGGACAGTTTCAACTGAAACAGAAACCAAGTGGCTACAACAAATAACTATATAGCTTCCTTCGAAATGTTTCAAAAGTGACGGGATAAAATAATCAACATCAACAGAAATGCAAGCTCTTCACTTAATAAAATGGATAGACAAATCAGAAGTCAGAAACACCCACATCGAAAATGCACATGGTTGCATAGGCTCTAAATACCTGCTCGGTGAGCTCAACCAGCAAGTCCTCGCAAGAGCGGACGGCGTCAACCCTAAGAATCTTCGACGGAGGTGGCGCCACCGCAGCACCACCTTCGGCGGCGTCGGCGAAGGTTGCATGCTCCTCGAGGCCCCGGAGCGCCACCCGCTCCCGCACGGAATCTGGGGCGCCGATGAGGTACTCAGGCGAGAGGTCCACCAGCGCTGGCGGAGCATCAGGAACCCTAGGTGAGAGAACGAAGGAGTGAAGGAGAACCGAGTGCGCGACACACGCGATCAAGGCTTGTAGCTTACTCTTTATTACGGAGAAATCGATGTCCTCATCGGCAGCGAGGGCATCAGCGACCCAGTGGGCGGCGAGGCGTTCCGCGGAGGAGGGGGGCGGCATCCCGAACACCGGCGAACTTTGGGGGGACTAGTATATTGCCCGTGTAACCCTACGGTAAAATAAAAAAATTGATAAAATTTATAAAAAAAAAGTAAAACGACAATAAAATTTATTAAAATTCACGTTTCTCGATGATCAAGTTCCTCCCTTGTGAAGGCTGCATCCAGGTCAGTTACTCAAATAGCAATACGAAGATATCAAACAAGTTTAAATACAAGTTCTCAATGGACAGAGTTATATCTTTGCAGTTTCATAATGGTATATGCTGAAGTTACATATCCTTACCAAAATAAGCGGCAGGTACAAATTCAATTTAGATATACCAAAGTTACTGTTTTTTTGTTAAAATCATACCAAGTACACTAAGAACAAGAATACACAGATGCAATTAGAGAAATCACAATAAAATCTGTTAATTTGACATTGCATAGTTCCCGGTCAACAAAAGTGCTTCCAGTATGGCCCCGTTCGGCTTATCCCATATTCGGCTGATTCGGCTTCTTTTTTCAGCCGGAACAATATTTTTCTCTCACAACAATTCAGCCAGAACAGAGTTTTTCAGCCAGTTTCAACCAAAATTCTGCCAGCCGAACGGGGCCTACTAAGACAGGATCAAGGGTGCAGGAACAGGAGGCAGAATCTTAAAAGCAGCGTGTACACACTCAATTTACCAATGGCTTCTATGAATTTTCTCCAAAGGCAGTACATCAGAAACAAAATACAGGGGATATCAAAGTGTCTAATTCCTTAGCCCATGAGCTTCCCAAGGATATTCAAAGTATATGAATAACGGAGGTGCAGTATTCAAACTACAATCAACTAACGAAAAAATATAGAGGATTATGTTTGCATGTCTTGCATACTTATTTTTTCCTAGATACAGATTCTCTAGACAAGAATCTAAAACAAAACAAGGCACAGCTTATTCCAGATTAGGAAGTTTGGACAGTTGCTATGCCTAACTTATGTAATTAATTTCAGCATTTCCCTTTCACTCCACATACTACTGTAATTAATAAAGCAATTTTAACGAACAATTACCTCAATTACAAACGTAGATTCTAGGACATCGACACAGTCCTAAATGTGACATTTTGACTTGTGATTTGTAAGAACATATGTAGTTTCAAATAAAAAAATATATATGCTATATATATTTTTAAGAAAAGTAGGACTAAAGAGAGCCCTGGACTCTTCAGAAGTTTTAAATGTTGCTACCTACTGTTACCGAACTCACAACCTCATGGAGCAGCATTCTAACCTGCCTCCTCCAGCCACATAACCCTCCCACAACGTAAAGGTACTCTCAACGAAGAATCTAGGAGTACTAATTCTATGTTCTCAATCTACAGAATCATTGACTTATTAATGGTTAAACTGAATATCTGACAAACAGATGTTCTACAACAGATGGCAAGACGTTGATAGTATTGTACATGTGCACTCGAAGCTGTCCTTGACAGTTGTTAAATGCAGAACAACTATAATGTTCATGTACGAGCTACCAAGCATTAGCCTATCATTTTCAACCCTGCTAAATATTAAAAAATACAGTAGTTACCAAATTGAAATAATACTCCTTCACTTTTGGCCTTATTGAGTCTATTTTCCCTTTAATTACATCTGGCTTGTACCTGCACGAAGATAAAATACATTAAATTAAAACTACCTTAAATCCCTAGTGCATTCCATCGAGCACATGACGAGAGTCGACCTGGTGACGGACACGGCCTAACGGACGAGCAAACGGAAGTAACAGGCGAAGTTGGAATTGGCAATCACTGTGGGCGCCTCCACTATGTCGATGCAGCTCTGGGCCTCCCCGTC
This sequence comes from Miscanthus floridulus, assembly GCF_019320115.1. Taxonomy (NCBI): domain Eukaryota; kingdom Viridiplantae; phylum Streptophyta; class Magnoliopsida; order Poales; family Poaceae; genus Miscanthus; species Miscanthus floridulus. The sequence goes on from NC_089587.1 coordinate 158,559,515, forward strand.
CTCGTTGAGAAGCTGGTGGAGCCTCCGGTCCATGTTGACGTCGCGGCGTCTGGCCGGACCATCGTCGCGCTGCCCGCGCCGTCGTGGAGGACGTGCCTGAGCCGGGACTCCACGCGCCTGACCCACGACGCGTCGTCGATCGGCGTGCCCGTCTCCTCGTCGCTCACAAACACGAGCGCGGGCGACGCAGTCGCCGTGCGTCCAGGCCTTGGCGTCGACGATTTCGTAGCGGAGGTCGTGCAGCACAGCGAAGACCTCGGAGAGGAGGCCCAGGCGATCGACGCCGACGAACCCTAGTCGCGCGCCGTTTCCCCGCGACGAGAAGAGGAAGTGCGGACGGAATAGAAGGGGAAAAAGAAAAACAATGGGCATGGGTGTGGAATCGAACCGTGGCCAACGAGGGCGCGGGCGTGGGCGGCTGGTTGTGGGAGGGCGATGGAGGGCGATCCACTAAATATTAGCCGGCGGATTTGGATGAGTAATGAGAGAGAATGGCTAAGAGATAATCTGGAGCATTCGTTTTGATGGTATTATATTTTCTGGGTGCATTCATGGTTGTGGATGTAGCATAGGTCATGACTATAGAGCAGACATTTGTTGCGTGGCTGTAGATTTATTCTAACTGGTGTATTATAGGGTAGGTAGATGAATGAATTGCAAAACGCTCGTGATGGAGACGCTTCTCCGAGAAAATCAAACAACTGTCGACCGCTTTCCGAGCACAGATCTCAAAGCAAGCAGTCTTCTTATCTAATCAATGTTATTATTATCTGTATGTATGTATCTATCTATGGCTCTGTTCGGCTGGTATATAAGCCGTCTGTATTGATTTATACGACTGATTTATTGGAGAGAAAAATATTGTATCATAGCTGAAAAGCTAGCTTATAATGGCAGCCGAACAGAGCCTATATAGACAGAGATATATAATAATATATCTAATTTATATTTATATCTATATTTATACCTACCCTTAAAATTAAATAGCAAGTGATTCTTTCATCTATCTTTTTTACTTATAGATCACAGTGTGGACTCATCGTCTATCAGCTTGTTTGCTTGTTGGTTTCAGTCAGGGCTTATCAGTCATGTTATAATATTTTTCTCTCACAACAAATCAGCCGTACAAACCAGTACAAGCGACTTATCGAACGAGCGAAACAGGCTGCCTACGAATTAGAAAACATACGCCCAACGACGATACAGAATGGAATCGAGTCTCGAGACCCATCCTCTTACAAGTTAGACGTACTGGTGATCCCAACAAGCTATGCCCTTAAACCTACCTCTAATCCCATTTGTCTTGTGTACCGTAGGTTCCGTTAGAGTTTATGACAATCCAACATGGACCGGTGCCGTCGTTTTAACTTTAACGGACAGGATACAGTCACCCCCCTAATACATTCAGCTCCAACATCACTGATATCCAACCGGTCAATTAACAATGCTTTTGCAAGGCATCCCGTTGATAAATAGTGTCTCAACGAAAACATAGCCAGAAGGGCGGACACCATAGCTAATCAGTGAGGCCCCCTTGTCAAACAACATTACTTTTTTTTTTGAGTAACGTCAAACTAAGGGATTTCTCTAAATACTCTCTTCTCACTACTTAGGCCATAGGAAAAGACCAAATTACCCCTACACATTGTCGGTAAGTTGTTTTTTTTTCATATCCATGATAGGGTCAGCAGCTTCGAGTCCTCCCCCACCATGCGCCTCCAACTCGCACTCGCCACCCTCCTCCGTCACGACCTTCTCCCAGAGGCCACCCTCGAGGACCTCTTTTATCTCATCCTCTCCACCGTCGACAGCCACAGCGCTCGACTTCTCCGTCCCGAGCCTCGACAATTGGTGTCGCCGTCACGCTGAGGAGCCCACGCTCTTCCACATGCCCCACCGTGGGGCATCGTTCTAAGACGCGCTCAGGGGTAATTTGGTCTTTTCCCGTGGCATGAGCAGTGAGAAGAGAATATTGAAAATAGAAAATGAGATAAATTCCATGAATCAAAACAATTCTGATGCTCAGAGTCAAATTTCTAAAGACGTGCGAATTGGATGTCAAATGTAGAGAGGCACACGTATCGAGGGTTAAATATCAAAATTTGGGTTAAATATCGGAAATATAGATGGTCACCCAACCTACAATGTTTGTCACGGCAAGTACCAGGGACTAACTGGTCGATTAAATAAGTAGGGGTGTTCGGCCACTCAGCATCTGTGTCTACCACACCACCATGCATGCATGTTTCGTACAATCAGATCAGGGCAAGGCAATCTCCTCCCGGGGAAGCAGCTGGTGTCGATCAGCCTCCGCGCGCCTCCCTCCTGGTGGCGTCGTGGAGGATGTCGATATCCACACCGTCCTGCGGGAGCAGCACGTACCGCACAACCGAGCCCCTGATGAAGCAGTTCCTCACTGATAGCTGCCAAAGGAAAATGGTTTGAGCGTTAACAGCATGTTCAACATCAATAATTCACAATTGCTTGCTACAGCTTGGCTAGTGCGCCTATTTTTTTCCTTGTATAGAAAACAAATACAATGGATGCTACCAATAGGGTACTCACAAAAGGATGCAGCACTAGTGTAAGCATTATATAGTGCATTCACCGCAGACCACAAAAAAGGGGAAATTCTTAAACGTCTGCCCACAGAATATGGTATAGGATAGGAGTATATAAAGATTGCTTTGCTTTGAGAATACTTCAAGCATCTTGTACGTATGAAAACCACACTTCAGCGATACTTCATACTATGTGTTTATGACATAAACAGTATTGTTCCGAACAAACACCCACTTGCAGAAATATAATCCAATCAACTTCAGTAGCCCAAACAAAAGGCTAACTAAAACAAATGCCATCTAGAACTAAATACCAGCACCGTACCTGCCAACAGCACTAATTATTAAGGTCCTACACAACACACCCATAAGTAGTGCATCAAAAGGAGAATCTAGCAGATATATCAACTTTACAGTGTTTGTTTAGAAAGTAGCAACCACAATCCGATTGAGCAGCAACCCACGTCAGCATGGTTCTCATAATATTTCAAATGCAAATCACTTTGGACATAGACACAGTTTACAAAGTGAAATTTCGACAAAGCACATTCAAAGAAAATATAATATTTCAAATAGAGAAATATATCATTGTGTGGCTACTAATAAAGAGTTATTTGTTTAGCTGGTTTGAAGGTCAGCATTGGGGGTGATTGGCACTGGCAGAGAAGGTGGTAGCGGGAGTGACGATGACGTTTACGAGTTAGCAAGGTCCCCAATGAGCAGCCCATTGGAGGAAGCGGAGGGTACAGTGGGGGTGGCAACCGAGGTGCCGCCTCCATCGAAGGCCACTGCTTCCGTCATATTCTTGATAACTCAAGGGCAGTACAAATCATTTCCCACTCCTCCGACACCAACCTATTCTTGATGAATCTCTATCTCTACAACTAAAAAGCCGTTGGGCAAGTTACCTTCTCTTCCTATGTGTCGGGGACCAATACTAGGGTGCCCAAAGAGAAGTTAATACCTGTCAACATTGATTCGTCTTAGCATCAGGAGCACGACTGCACCTCTTGCTGGGCATCGCCTCATCCAGCCACCAAGGCCGCGGGCTCCGCCTCGTCCGGCCCCCGAGGGTCAGCTTGACCTTGGCTGGCTCCTGAGGGCTGGCTCCGCCCCGTCCGACCCTCGAGGGTTAGCTCCGCCTCGCCCGACGTCCGGGGGCTGGCTCCGCCTCGCCCGACGTCTGAGGGATGCTCCTTCATAACTACGCGCGCAGATAAGGCAGGGCACTCAAGTCAACCGCAATACCGAGGACCATACCCTACACGCCTGCAAGAAAGTACCGTCAGGATATGACAAGATGGGTGTTTTAAGCCCTTCCAGACATGTCAGGGCCCGAACAGTGTTGTAGGCGCCGACATTTGTCTTACAGTGTTGTGGACGCCACCATTTGCCCTCGGACGCGGATCCTGACGGAAGCATACAACAACCACTACAGTCCAGGAGGAAACTCGCATCATCTGCAGTAACGGACGTGCGATCACTGCGTCGTCTGCTCCCCGTAGGGTCTCGGATCAGCACCCTGGTCCGTTGCGCCGCCCGCCGGGGCGGGATGAGACGTGACCACTTGCTGACAAAACCATAACATGGCATCATCAGCGGACAGAAGCCCAGCGCGGCCTTATCAGGATCAGCGGACATGCACCCAGCATGGAGCTATCCCTGGCACCGTCTGCCGTGTTAGCGGGGCTCGCTCAGAGGAAAAGGAAGACCCGACATCTTTGAAGGACCTCCTTTACCTCTTGTTTTTCTTCTTTCTCCCATCTGTAATTCCTGCTTCCCCTTGGTCTATAAAAGGGAAGGCAGGGCACCCCACTAAGGCGACCGATCAATTCAAGACACCACGCATCACATCACACACACCTGAGCAGTAACCAAGCTCTCAGTGCCCATTCGACATTTCCATCAGAGACTTGGAACATGTCCCTCTCTCGCCCGTTTGTAACCCCTGCTACGAACTTTTCAGTGCTAATAACACGAGCAGCAGCCACGAACTGGACGTAGGGACATTCTCCCCAACCAGTATAACCTTGTGTCTTTTAGCACACCATCCGGGTCCAACGCACAATAACACAAATTTATTCGTTGATGTTTACTTGAAACACCGACACTATGCAAGCTACTTTTTGATGGAATGTATAACTTATGTTGTTAGTGAAATATTGAAAAGGAAGAAACTGTCTATAAATTTGCTTTGACTTTGGAAGTGCTGAACAAATGAAGCTTGGTACAATTTTCCTACTTACCAATGAAGGAGCATAGACTATATTGATGTTGGTCAATTAAAATAAAATTGCAGTTGTGCGATATGTTGGAATTTCTATATTTGCTCTAGGGTGTTGCAAATATGTGAAGTCTTTGTTCTTTTAGGAACATGGGCTGGCTGCTAGCATGTGAGGCTGTTGCTGTCTTGGTACTTCTGAAAAATTGAAGGGATTAGAAGGACCTGGTTGCAGGAGCACATGCTGACGACATTGGATATCAATGTCGTGGGTGGGAAAAAAACCATGGCATGAAAAATAGTGGGAAAATGACTCTTCGTAAGAGGAGTCTCAGTTTTGCAAAATAAATATTTCTGTATTTGTAAGTTCTATGTGAATTTCGCTTCATACATATTTTGTTTGGACTATCAGTCAATTTGTTTGGTTTGGAAGGTAGGTTGTCATTCATAATTAGAGTACTCGGTATTTGAAGATTGTGCAAAAGGCCTTATGGTTTTGTAACATCTCCAAAGTATGAACTAGCATAGTTGTCCTGTTTCCCAAAGGAATGATTATTGTCTTGAGTGAAGTGAAGAAAATTGTATGATATGTGCTAGCAAGAGTAATTGTTTTCTTTACCTTTTGACACATAAATCTTACCTATGCATGTATCCCAATATGTAGTTTTTAGCATATTCACTAGATATGTTGTCTAGCTCTCTAAATTTCAAGCTAATGTTTAACAAAACATTGATAACTACTAAAGTGTATTATTTTTGAACCAACAGATTGAGCAATCTCAGTTGAAATTGGTATCCCTGGAGCCATGGATTAGTGGGAGGATCTAATCAATTCGTTAGCTGCTTTTATCCTAGAAGAAAAGCAAAATGAGAGCTGCCCACATGAATTCCTGCAGCATGGCATTGTTTCTCTCACTGCATAAATTTCCTTTGGTTTAGCATGATATTACTGATTTGCTAGTATAACGGTGGACTGGTAGGTTGTTAATCGATAAGGCAGCTCTTTTGGTATGCCTCACAAAGCTGTTTAGCTTTATTTGTAACACTTAACTCTAAATCAAAACCAGGACGAAATTGCCCTTTTCTCATTTTTTTAACCACTATAAAGTAAAAGGTTGATGTTGCATATCTCGGTGGTGGACACAATTAATTATATATTCCAACAAGAACAATTCCAAAAATGGGTAGAATATGATTAGGTTAATATATTCCAACAAGAACAATTCCAAAAATGGGTAGAATATGATTAGGTTAATCTTGTTGGATCTGAATTTTTTTTCTTAAAAAATTTGCATGAAAGACGTCAAGCTACACATTAACATGAATCCTTGCATCTTGATTTTGGCATCATGAGGTCTCTTCAACCAGAGCAAAGCATTGAATTTTTCTATGGCTCACATTGCAACGCATGTGAACTAGATCATTTAATTCAAAGCATGCTTAACAGTTGTGTTAAGCCCTGTTTGGATTCATTAGCTACTAATAGTTAGCTAGTATTAGCTGGTTTGGTCCAACTAGTGAGATAGTTGTTAGTTGGTATTCAGTTAACAATTAGCTAGCCTATTAGTTGAACCCGTTTGGATTCGAAGGGCCTAATTATTAGCAGCTAACTATTAGCTCTATGGATCCAAACAGGGCCTTAGTAGTGAACCATTTTATTAATTTTGTTTGCCCGTAGCAACGCATGGGCCATTAGCTAGTTTGTAGAACATAGGAACCTTCCACCACAATCCCAAAGATGCTAGAACAGGGGAGTAACAGCTACTACTATGGCCTTTCTATTAGGAAAAGTCTATGTGTGATTAGCCATGATTAGCACCTTCTATATATACTTGATTGTATTCCTTGTATACCTAGCCATATTGGCTATATATATGAAGGTCACCCCCCCATATTGGGTGTGAGGTGTGTCCCTACATGGTATCAGCCTATCAGATCCTCTTTTCCTGCTCTTTCCTCCCACGCGCGATCTTCCTGCTCGCGCAGCATCCCACCGCGCGCGTCTTCCTCGCGCCCGTCCACCCTCACCGGCTGTTCTACTACCTCTCTCCTCTCCGATGGCCTCTTCCTCCTCCTCGGCCACCAGTGCCGGCACCCTGCCCGCGACAGGCACTCCAACCATGCCTGCCATGAGCACCGGCGCTGCTGCCCCGATTGTGGCTCACAACTACGCCACAGTCAATGTCAAGTCCCACATCCCATTCACGCTGGACCTGCAATCCAACTACTCCAAGTGGGCGTTGTTCTTCAAGTCGTTGTGCGGCAAGTTCGGCCTTCGCTCGCACATCGATGGCTCTACTCCCCCTCGTCCTGATGATCCTCAGTGGGATGCCGCGGAGTGCTGTGTCCGAGGCTGGATCTCCGGCTCCGTCCTCGACCTCGCCATGGACGGTGCCGATCCCACCGCCCGTGATCTGTGGGTGGCCATTGAAGGGATCTTCCGCGCCAACCGGGAGCCACGCGCCATCTTCCTCCTCAACAAATTTCACTCCATGGTGCAAGGTGACAGCACCATATCAGCTTACTGCCAGCGGCTGAAGATCAAGGCCGCCGCTCTTCGCGACATCGGACATCCTGTCCAGGACTCGCAGCTCGTCCTCGCCCTTCTGCGCGGCCTCAATCCTCGCTTCTCCAACACCGCCGACGACATCGCCAACTCCGCTGTCCTTCCCACATTCGCCAGGGCTCATGACATGCTGGCCCTAAAGGAGCTCCGTCTCGCCAATGACGAAAACACGATCGCTAGCACCGCCCTCCTCACCACCGCCGGCTCTGGCTGCACCAGCCCGGGCGGGTGCCGTGCTCTCACTGCCACAACCACCTCTGGAGGTCCAAACAACCCACATGTGACCGGCTACGACAGCACCAAGGGCGGCGGCAGTGGCAACAACAGTGGCAGCAAGGGCAAGGGCAAGGGCCGACGCTAGAACAGCGGCTCTGCGCAGCAGCGCGGCGGCGTTGGCTAGACTGGTCAATACCGCCCCATGGGCCCCTAGCTTTGCTACAATCCATGGGCGCCACAGGGTCCTTCGGCTCAGCAGGCCGGCTGGCGTCCAAGCGTGCTTGGCGCCACTCCTCAGGCTCATACGGCCTTCGCGCCTACACAGCCCCCACGACATTTGCGCTGCTCCACGTCTCTCCGCCAGCTCCCATGTGGAACCAGGACGGTCTTGTCGCTGCACTCAATCAGATGCATCTCTAGGGCCAGCATCCCTGGGTCCTGGATTCCGGCGCCTCCTCCCACATGAGCTCCTCGGATGGTATACTCCTCTCTCGTCATCCTCCTCCTCACTCTTCCATTATAGTTGGCAATGGTGCACATCTTCCTATTTCCTGTCGTGGCAAGTCTGTTCTTCATACATCAACGTCCAATTTTCATCTAAATAATGTCTTAGTTGTCCCATCTCTAGTTTGCAATCTCCTACCTGTCCGTCAATTTACTAGGGACAACAACTGCTCTATAAAATTTGACGCTCTTGGTTTTTCTGTCAAGGATATCCCAACCTGACGCGTGATGCTTCGCTGCAATAGTGCTGATGATCTTTACACCTTCCCTGCTGCATCTTCCGCTCCACACGCCAACATTGCCGTCTCCACCGACCTCTGGCATCACCGTCTTGGTCATCCCAGCTCCGCCACCATTGACATTCTTCGTCGTAATGCGTCCATCAGCTATAATAAATTAGAGCAGTTGCTATGTCATTCTTGTCAGCTTGGCAAACATGTGTGCCTCCCTTTTTCTAATTCCAGTTCACATACTTCCATGCCCTTTGAACTTGTTAACTGTGATGTATGGACATCCCCGGTTGCAAGTGTATCCGGATATCAATATTATCTAGTTCTACTTGATGATTTTACTCATTTCTGTTGGACTTTTCCCCTCACTCGCAAATCTGAAATCTCCACACATATTGCAAATTTTTGCAATTATGTCCACACTAAAATTCAGCCTTGCCATCAAAGTTGTCCAAACCGACAACGGCACTGAGTTCGTCAACCACACCCTCCATACTCTCTTTGCTTCCCATGGTATTCATTTACGCCTCTCGTGTCCATATACCTCCCCACAAAATTCAGCCTGGTGGTCAAACCAGCAACCATCTGGGCTGTCCTCAGCATTGCTGCCTCACGTGCCTAGCCTATTCATCAGCTAGACGTCAAGAACGCTTTCCTCCATGGACATCGGGAGGAGACCGTCTACTGCCAGCAACCCCCAGGCTTCGTCGATCCTGATTTTCCTGATCATGTGTGTGTCGACACAGAATTTCGTCCCGTGCCGAGGACACACGCAGCAAGCCGAAAGGGTCCGCACGATGGAGCAAATCTGCCTAGCTTCAGCGCAGGGGTGGTCGATCATGCGCAATCCTCCCGAGGTGTGCCAGTCAATTTGACCCTACAATTGACAAGGAGAGAAAGTTCATCAGTAATTAAGGGCGGAACTTACCAGTGTTACCAGACAGTCCCGAATGTATGGCTGTGAGAGCCGATATGAAAGGAAATCGGCTAAATAGCCGATTCCAGTATATTCATGAGAATAAGTCAGTTAGAGCTCATGGGGTCGTGTGAAGAGAATCGGTTATCATTCAGGATAAACATCATTTAAACGAATATTAATCAATGAAAATAAGATATCAATGATGATCGGTCCATGCTGAGCCAATGATTACGAGTAACCGAACTCCTTTTTATATAAAGAAACAATTTATCATCACTTAATCATTTAATAAAGATAAATCTAATGAACATGTTAGATCTCATCTATCGCTATGACCAGTGGGACATGAGACAGAATCATGCAGGCCGTAGAAACAACAATAGACTCGACGACCCTAACTCATTACTAATATCAGTGGGGCATGAGGCAGAATCATGCAGGCCGTAATACAATAACAAGATCATGGGGCTAATACATCTTTCAACTTATCTCTACTTCAACGATCTCGTGATGTGAACTGTTCGTGAAAGCATTCGATATCGGCTAAACAGCCAATTCAGGCATAGCGCACAGTTAAGGTCATGTCTTCTCAGGAATGGGTCTATCAACCAACGATCCCCACTTCACGGTGCCAACAGTGGAGTGAGAGGCAGAATCCCACAGGCCGTGATGACGGGCCATGAAACGGTTCTCGCTAACCGATAGATCTATTCAAGATCGAACATGCCTTAACCACACGCTGTGCACAATTAAGATTGACGCAAAACAGCCGATAAAAACATAACTCATCGCTTAAGATGTAGATTAGATCAGTTCTAGACTAGCAAACGATGAGTTAAACCAGATATAAGGCCGATCCAGATCAATCTCAATCGGGCAGAGTGATATTGTTGTAATTAGATAAACAATGAAAGCAATAAACAATATCAGTAACTTAAGGAATCTATCAAAAACCGCCACTCTAAGATAGAGCCGATAACTTAACCTTGATCCAATTCAAGCAGTGGGGTGTGAGGCAGAATCACACAGGCCATACTTGAATTAGGCAAGAGTCGATAACTAGCTTATACCAGAGCCGCAGTGGGGGTCGACCGGATCGATGCAGCCATACGAACAGAGGTATAAACCATGACGGTACTTACAACAAGCAGTGGAGGTCAACCGGATCGATGCAGCCGTACTTGCCAAAAAACTCGCCGAGATCTACTCTACTCCTACTCTTAAGGGGTGGCCGGAGCCGAAAAAAGTAATTGACTTGTATTTAATTGATTGATTGATTCTTTACGATAGCTGGGGTTTGATATTTATACTTGGAGTCTAAAAACAAACCCTACTCGAGTACGACTCAATACAATCTTTGACATAATGAAAACATTCCTAATTTAAGATAACTTGGACTCTAATCTTTCCCTTTTTGTAGAGTCTAGAATGTCTTGTCTCAGCGTCAATCATAGCCTCTGTCGTTATCTGCTGACGCTATCTAAAGAAACCCGATTCTGGCGTTGCATCTGAATCAGCTGGTTTCGATCTGCACGCAATTGATCCCCTGCTGTCATGATCTTGGGAGCTCCTGAGCTTCTGAAATCCTTCTTCTAAATTCCGGTGTAAACACATGCCCCCAATTTTAGGATAAAAATAATTTTATTCCAAAATTATCCTGTCCGCATCCCTGATTGGTCCACAGTCACAGGTAGAGAACCTTGATCTGGGGTCCACCGTTTGTCGCCACATGCGTCCATTCACGAGTCTGTGCCTCAAAACTTTTTCAAGAGTACCTCTGTTTCACGGGCATTTGGATTTATCTTCCCGGGCCGGCTATAAAACGCTTACCCGCCCCTAACGAGAGCAACTCACCGTTTCAGTCATGTTTCTCTTCCATCCGTCTTTCCGAGTGATGCCAACTCCGCTGGACCCTCCATGGCCTATATCTTTGCGATAAAGATCTTGAGTAGTTAGAAGAATTCTTATGCGTAGGGTGATTGTGTCGCTCATTCTAGCACCTTGTCGAGCAAGAGAATCAGCTGTTGCGGCTAGAAGAAGTCTTGTGATGTCGCCTGTGTCTTCTCACCAGGCTCGCAGAGCTGTTCTAGTGTTTGCAAGGGCTAGAATGTGTGGACACTTTTCTCTTGTTTGTTCCATCAAATGCCTACCGAGAAAGCCACAAGCTTCTTTCCAGCGGTCTCAGTCACCGAGGAATTAGCTGGGTATCTGTTAGGTAGACGGCTCTTCCCTTTCTCTTGCACAATCTTATCAATGGGCCGATGTGATTTGGTTCACGATGACCCTCGGCCTTATGGGGATCCGTACTTCCTTCAATCCAAAGAAGCCTCGATGGGTAGATCTCTAGTCAATGTAGATTCTTTGTATCCATCTCACGATGCTTCGTAATTTGGGGAAACAATAAGTTCGAATTTGTTACCCTTCCATTATCCGTCCCCTGAATTCCTAGAATGCCGATCCGTTTCCGTATCTGTTTTCAGTTTTCACATCCTCGGTGAAATCCATCTCTTTGCCTCCTCGGGCTATATATACGGACCATGGCTGAGGCTTAGAACGCTACCTGTCTTGTTTCAAACCTTCTCCGTCCTTAGGATAGTTTCTGCTCTTCTGTAGGTTTGAGATCATGGAGAACAGCAAGAGACCTGCCGAGGAGGCTCTTAACGAGCCCGCATCATCACGCCAGCGCCTTCATCGCCGGGAAGGTGCCACTCGGGATGTCCCCATCGTTCCGGAGCATAGGGTCAACCCGGCTCAGCCGTCTGGATCATCCTCAACACTGATTCATCGCCAGCTCCCTAGTTATTCGAGGCGGTAGATCGATAATGTCGATCTAATCGCTTCCATCGATCGGACTGATCAGAGTCTATCCAACTGCCTTTCCCTCGCGGAATCGGCTCTGGCCATGATTCAAATTCGATCGTCCTCCGAGGCCGACCTGAGGGAACGGCTGGCCGAGGCTGAAGCCAGAATCACAGGTGAGAAGGATACCACAATCTTCTTAGCTTTTCTTAACTTTTGCTTTCGAGAATTTCTGATCATCCCTTCCTTTGAATTTTTAGATCTAACTGCTCAGTTGGAAAGCCTTCGATCAGCCACAGATCAGGCGGCGTGGTTTGTCAATGCCAGGGGCGCTGTTCTGGCAATCCGTTTGCATGACATTCCAAACCGTGTCAGGGAGGTTGCTCTCCATGGTGTTTGTCATGGCGCTGCCACAGCGTTGGCTACTGCATAAGTCCGCTCTGGCCACAATCTTCAGCTTCTTCCTCATGGTTTCCCGGATGCAGTGCCCCCCCAGGGATCATGAGTGTTTGACTGTGGAATTCTCTAGCACCGTCAATTCTGTAACTTTCAATACTTTGACCGATGACATAGTAGGCAAAGTGTTTTCCGGCCCATGACTTGTAATAGGCGACATTTAGCAAAAAAAATTCTTCGTCTTGAGCGATTTCCCTTTTGTTTTTGTGCTTCATACCATACGTATCGCTCTGTCTGTATAATCGATACGCATTGTACCGGCTTTCACCCTTTCGGGTCTACTTTTGCGCTAGCGACGATACCCTCCCGGTATCGGCCATTAGAGCTAACGACCGAGCAAATCGGTTGTTAAGTATCAATCCAAATTCTAGGGTAATACTCCTTCAAATATTCCCCGTTTGATTGCTCTGCCGAATTGTCCTTCTCTTCTTAGTACCTCCAAAATACAAGTATTGCCAAGCGCATATTTGATCCGATAAGGTCTTTCCTAGTTGGGTGACCTTTCGCCGAACCTGCTGTTCCCTGACCCGATCTGCGATTTTACTTTCCAGACTAAGTCTCCTTCAGAAAATTGCTTAACCCTGACCTCTTAATCGTAATATCTTGCAATTCTCAGTTTATTGGCTTCAATATTTTTCAAGAGCATGCAGCCGAAGGCAACCCAAGTCTTCAAAGTCATCCATCACAAAATTCTGGTAGACTTCGGCTTGATAAATCCTTTTGCGACGTGACACGCCTTGATCCAGTTTGAACTTCCCAAAGAAAGACTGCGTTGTGTCCATGCACAAGTTCATAAGGCGATCACATTAGCTCCTTCGCTCTTGGTCACCCAGGGCGACCTATTCTCAGCCCTCCTTATAGTCTCGTCTCCCTTTTCGGCCATGGGTCACTTGAACAGGCAAGAGGTTTAAAGAACCACTATAGTCGACTGAGTACGCCCGCTTCGGCTAAAGAGCCAATCCTTTGAGAATAGCCGATTCCAGACTTCCGATCTTAATCCCACTCAAGTCTAAAAACATGGCCTTCATTAAGGGAGACCCTCGATCTTCTATCCTCAGTCATCTGGTGCCGTATTTTCTTCGACACTGGTGAAGCGGCGCTTCGCCTCCTATTAATTGCGGTTGCCTTTTGCGCGTCCTGAGGCGTCTGTCCCTTCGCTTCATGTCTTCAAATACCAGCCAATGTCTTTCGCCTCGAACACATCTCCATCCGCAACTGTTCCTTTGCTCTATAGGCGATACATATCGTATCGGCTATTACTGTCTTTGAAGATGTTTACTGAACTAGAGACGATACCCTCCTGGCATCGGCTATTAGAGCCGAGAATGAATCGGCTACCAAATGTTGATCAGATGCTAGGATAACGCCCCGCGGAACTTTCAATATAAAATGTCAGACGAGTAATCATCCCAGGTCAAGCGTCCTATTAAGCGAAACAGAACTTTTCTTAAAAAATCCATTAACTCTGAATCGTACTCATACTTTAAATCAGCCTTCACATACGTCAGCCTAAACCCATCTCCAAGACTTAATACTCATTTTTCCTTTGATCCAACGGCCGACGTGAAGCTGTGACTTTTCTACTAAAACAAACTCTCAGAGTCGGTCGCCTACATCGGCTGTTGGCTTTTATTGCTGATTTTAATAAAGCCTCCTTCCCATGTTTTTGCAGAAAAACGCTCGAAATCTCCTAGTTCCCAAAAGACTGGATCGACTGTTGTGATGCTTACGGACTCATCAGCACAAACCAGTTCGACATCATCTCCATGCCATTGAATCAAACACTGATGCATGGTCGACGGTATGCAGCAATTCGCATGAATCCAATCACGACCGAGGAATAAACTGTATGATCCTTTCCCATCAATGACAAAGAACGTGGTAAGCAGAGTTTTACTCCCAATTGTCAGTTCGACGTTTATTGCCCCCCAGGTCTTGGATGTATTTCCTCTGAAGTCTCTAAGCATCATGTCGGTCTCAAGCAAACCACCTGGTCCCTTGCCAAGCTTACGGAAAGTGGTGTATGGCATAAGATTGACAGAAGCACCTCTTTCCACCAATATCTTGTTCATCGGCTTCTCATCAACAAAACCTTTCATATATAAAACCTTTAAGTGCCGATGCTTGACTGGCTTATCAAATATTGATTACTGCACAACCGTTAACTTGACAACCATCTCTTCATACTCTGACTCGTCGAAGTCTGAATAAACTTCCTGATCTGCCGGAGCTCTGAATTCGGGTGGCAATAGAAAAACCATTTGGATATTAGCTGATGGTTGCCCTCTATCGGCTGTTTGCTTTGCACGCCATACTTGGAGTTTACCGGATACCTGAGCCTATTCTAACTCCTTATTCCTTAGGCGCTGCACCCTTCTCTTCTGGCTCCTTGTTAGTCCTCTGGGGCACCATTGGCCTTCCTGCCACGTGTATCTTCTTTCAGTGCCTTCCTCTTCATGATCAGCCCAGTCCTGTTCAATGACTCTTTTTCCCAACCGATCATGAACACTTTCATTTTTTAAACACCGATCCATGTTGTTATGATGATATGCATCTTGAGCATGGATAGACCGACGGTTGGTTCGAGATTGCTTATACTCCCAATATTGATTGCTATATTCTGGACAGTCGTATCTAGTAGGCAACTTCAAACCTTCATTCCAGCAATGCCTAAAGAAGGGACAATTCCAATGTAATTCAGCTTGTTCCCTTTCATACCTCTTTTCTTCTAATTGATGCTGGTATGCTTGATCTTTTAACCAACATTGATAATCATTTTCCTTCTGCCGCTGCCATTTATTCAACAGAATCCGAGATGTGACCCACGGCTTTGACGTCTCTGCTTTCGACATCTTCCTCTGCTCGTATCGGCTCTTTTGTTCAGCACGACGTCTTCTAATTTCTCTGTACTCATCAGCCGATATTTGCATTTCAGGATCGACTGTCCCAGCAGTTTCTCTTTCCACATCGATACCATTCCTTGAACGGTTAAAGCAGCTAGCTGATCATCGGTCAAGCTCAATGAGAAACACATATTCTTAGTCTCTCGGAATCTCTAAAGAAACTCAGTGTCCGATTCATTAGTCCTCTGTCTCATGGTTGTCAAATCGGTTATTTTCTTCTCTCCATTCTCAGTGTAAAAATATGTATGAAACTTCTTCTCTAGGTCGGCCCAATTGGCAATGGAGTTGACTGATAATAACGAGAACCAAGTGAAGGTCGGCCCTGATAGGGACAAGGAGAAGAAACAAACTCGATCGGCATCCTCAACTGATGCTTCGCCCAATTGTGTAAGATACCGACTGACATGTTCTATGGTGCTTATACCATCTTGACTAGTGAACTTGACGAATTCTAGGAGCCTGTAATTTGCAGGAAGAGCGACCAAATCATACCATTCTGGATATGGGCGTTTGCACGAAAAAATCATTTATTTTGACTTTAAACCGAACTGATTCTTCATCATCTCGGTCACCTTGAGCAGCAACTCGTCAACTTGCGGATTTAGATTTCTCAGTACTTGCTGACCCATCTGTGGATTGAAATTCCGCGTGCCTTAATATCCTGGATTTGGTATCATGTGGAGGGTGTTATAATCCGTGCCATAATAATAGCCTTGCGGAATCTCAATCTATTGGGTCCTTTGCTGGCTTGCTGCTTGAAGTCTCTGATTATAGACATTAGGATCTATATCTCTACGGATCCTTTGAATTGATGGTGCTATCTTCTGAGCCAACGACGGTATGTGGCATGATGTGCCAAAATTGATTATCTAGTTCTGACTTTGCCCCGCCGGCTGCTGCACATACTGTACTGACGGTCCAGGATTGTACTGTATCTAATTTGTAGCAGTACGCAGAGTTTGTTCAGATAAACCTTGAAGTGTTTGGACGTCATCATTACCAGCTAGTGCTACTTCTTGATGGCTGGTACCGACTTGATTAGTCCCTTGAATCAATGGATCTGGAATATTATAACAAGTCGATCCAACCTGAGCAACTGGAATTCCATGAATCGCCTCTTTCATGGCGTTGTGAAACGCGTCAACGAAAGCTTCATTGCGGCTTGATATGGCATCACGAACAGACTTGTCTATGGCTTCCGTAAAGAAACGCCTGTCTTCAGCTTCGACCGTATCTGTCTGCCTATGTAGTAGAACTCTTGATAGTGAAAATTTCTGAATAATTGTGCTGTCACATGTTTTAGTGTAGGACAACAAACACTTCTTCTGAAATTCTTTCGTAGCTTTATTGATGGTATCCTTATCATCATCAGACAGGTCTTCATAATGTACCATAAGGATGTTGTCGTTGTTGTGAACCGCCATGACGATTGTGGGGTCCCACCGAACGTGCCAGGAACATGTGTCGACACAGAATTTCGTCCCGTACCGAGGACACACGCAGCAAACCGGAAGGGTCCGCTCGATGGAGCAGATCCGCCTAGCTTCAGCGCAGGGGTGGTCGATCCCGCGCAATCCTCTCGAGGCGTGCTAGTCAATTTGACCCTGCAATTGATAAGGAGAGAAAGTTCATCAGTAATTAAGGACGAAACTTGCCGGTGTTACCAGACAGTCCCGAATGTATAGCTGTGAGAGCCGATATGAAAGGAAATCGGTAAAATAGCCGATTCCAGTATATTCATGAGAATAAGTCAGTTAGAGTTCTTGGGGTCGTGTGAAGAGAATCGGTTATCATTCAGGATAAACATCATTTAAACGAATATTAATCAACGCCAATAAGATATCAATAATGATCGGTCCATGCTGAGCCAATGATTGCGAGTAACCGAACTCCTTTTTATATAGAGAAATAATTCATCATCACTTAATCATTTAATAAAGATAAATCTAATGAACATGTTAGATCTCATCTATCACCATGACCAATGGGGCATGAGGCAGAATCATGCAGCCCGTAGAAATAACAATAGACTCGACGACCCTAACTCATTACTAATATCAGTGGGGCATGAGGCAGAATTATGCAGGCCGTAATACAATAATAAGATCATGGGGCTAACACATCTTTCAATTTATCTCTACTTCAACGATCTCGTAATGTGAACTATTCGTAAAAGCATTCGATATCGGCTAAACAGCCGATTCAGGCATAGCGCACAATTAAGGTCATGTCTTCTCAGGAACGGGTCTATCAACCAACGATCCCCACTCTACGATGCCAACAGTGGGGTGAGAGGTAGAATCCCACATGCCGTGATGACGGGCCATGAAACGGTTCTCGCTAACCGATAGATCTACTCAAGATTGAACATGCCTTAACCGCACGCTGTGCACAATTAAGATTGACGCAAAACAGTCAATAAAAACATAACTCATCGCTTAAGATGTAGATTAGATCAGTTCTAGATTAGCAAACGATGAGTTAAACAAGATATAAGGCCGATCTAGATCAATCTCAATCGGGCATAGTGATATTACTGTAATTAGATAAACAATGAAAGCAATAAGCAATATCGATAATTTAATGAATCTACCAAAGACTGTCACTCAAAGATAGAGCCGATAACTTGATCTTGATCCAATTCAAGCAGTGAGGTGTGAGGCAGAATCACACAAGCCATACTTGAATTAGGCAAGAGTCAATAACTAGCTTATACCAGAGCCGCGGTGAGGGTCGACCGGATCAATGCAGCCATACGAACAAAGGTATAAACCATGACGGTACTTACAACAAGCAGTGGAGGTCGACCAGATCGATGTAGTCGTACTTGCCGAAGAACTCACCAAGATCTACTCTACTCCTACTACTAAGAGGTGGCCGGAGCCGAAAAAAGTAATTGACTTGTATTTAATTGATTAATTCTTTACAATAGCCGGGGTTTGGTATTTTTACCCGGAGTCTAAAAACGAACCCTACTCAAGTTCGACTCAATACAATCTGACATAATGAAAATATTCCTAATTTAAGATAACTTGGACTCTAATCTTTCCCTTTTTGTAGAGTCCAGCATGTCTCGTCTCAGCGCCAATCATAGCCTCTGTCATTATCTGCTAGCGCTATCTGAAGAAAGTCGATTCTGGCGTTGCATCTGAATCAGCTGGTTTCGATCTGCACGCAACTGATCCCCTGCTGTCATGATCTTGGAAGCTCCCGAGCTTCTGAAATCCTTCTTCCAAATTCCGGTGTAAACAGTGTGTCTGTTGCAGCGCTCCCTCTATAGCCTGAAGCAGGCTCCCCGAGCCTGGTACCAGCGATTTGCGACATACATTCGCCAGCTCGGCTTCGTTGCCTCGGCTTCCGACACCTCCCTCTTTGTCTACAAAGACGGGACCAGTATCGCCTACCTTCTTTTGTACGTCGACGACATCGCCCTCACTACGTCCTCGACGGCATTGCTACAACAGATCATTGGGCGCCTCCTCTTTGAGTTTGCCATGACGGACCTGGGTGCACTCCATCACTTTCTCAGCATCTCCGTCACTCGCTCCGTCGACAGGTTGTTCTTATCACAGCGACAGTTCGCCGTTGAGCTCCTTCAACGCACCGGCATGGCTGAGTGTCACTCTACGACGACACCTGTTGACACTCATGCCAAGCTTTCTGCCACCACTGGTGCCCCTGTTGCTGATCCATCCGCGTACCGGAGCCTTGTTGGTGCACTGCAGTACTTCACGCTGACCCGTCCTGACTTGGCATACGCCGTCCAACAGGTGTGCCTCTTCAAGCATGATCCCCGCGAGCCGCATCTCTCGATGATCAAGCGGATTCTACGCTACCTGAAGGGCACTCTCTCCTCCAGCCTCCACATTGGTGTCGGTCCTGTTCAGTCACTAGTCACCTATTCCGATGTTGACTGGGCTGGCTGCCCCGACTCTCGACGCTCCACCTCTGGCTATTGTGTCTACCTCGGCGACAATGTGATTTCTTGGTCCTCCAAGCGTCAGACCACAGTCTCCTGCTCCAGTGCCGAAGCAGAGTAGCATGTTGTTGCTCATGTGGTGGCCGAGTGTTGCTGGCTACGCCAGCTCCTGCAGGAGCTCCATGTTCCTATTGCTTCGGCGATGGTTGTCTACTGCGACAATGTCAGCGTTGTCTACATGACAACCAATCCCGTTCATCATCGTCGCACGAAGCACATTGAGATTGATATTCACTTCGTCCGTGAGAAGGTCGCCTTGGGCCAAGTTCGGGTCCTTCATGTGCCGTCCTCTCACCAGTTCGCAGACATCATGACCAAGGGCCTTCCTGTACAACTATTTACTGAGTTTAGGTCCAGTCTTTGCATCCGGGATCCTCCCGCTTAGACTACGGGCGGGTATTAGGCAAGTCTATGTGTGACTAGCCATGATTAGCACCTTCTATGTATACTTGATTGTATTCCTTACATACCCAACCATATTGGCTATATATATGAAGGTCAACCCCCCATATTGGGTGTGAGGTGTGTCTCTACACTTTCCGTGTAGTTCCCCACCAAGTTGATATCAAACAAGGATGAACATTAAACAACCAAGGAGCAACAATATAGTAGCCTACAAGCTCTAACCGATAGGATTAAGATGAAGGGCATGAATTCTGTGCTAGCACAACAATTAGACACAACAACAGGCATACCATGTGGGGATACTTGTCCTGATCAACAACACATGTGTTCTCGAGCTTGATGTTGAGGTACTGGTCAACAGAGTGGAGCGTCCCACGTATTGCCAGGTCATTCTTGAGCTCCACTATCACCTCCTTCCCCACGAGCTCCTTGAAGTAGGAGAAGAACAACTGCACCAGAAGAAAGGTGCATCAATAGAACTCTGGCACAGCTCTAGCAAGAAGCAAATCATCAGTACATACACAAGGAAATATTACCATAGTAGCTCTTGCTACTGCCTGTGCTCAGTTCAGTCGACCCTTGGAAATCAGTACAACAAAATTAGCACCCAAATTCCCGACCAGAGCAAAAGTCTGTTCGCCCCTCATTCTCTCAACTAGATGACACGGGTAGACGGATCTGGTATAGGATATGCACATGAATATGTATACAACAACAACAAAGCCTTTAAGTCCTAAACAAGTTGGGGTAGGCTAGAGTTGAAACCCATCAGAAGCAATCAAGGTTCAGGCACATGAATAGCTGTCTTCCAAACACTCCTATCTAAGGCTAAGTCTTTGGGTATATTTCATCCTTTCAAGTCTCCTTTTATTGCCTCTACCCAAGTCAACTTCGGTCTTCCTCTGCCTCTCTTCACGTTACTATCCTGGCTTATGATTCCACTACGTACCGGTGCCTCTGGAGGTCTCCGTTGCACATGTCCAAACCATCTCAACTGGTGTTGGACAAGCTTTTCTTCAATTGGCGTTACCCCTAATCTATCACGTATATCATCATTCCGAACTCGATCCCTTCTTATATGATCGCAAATCCAACGCAACATACGTATTTCCGCGACACTTAGCTATTGAACATGTTGTCTTTTCGTAGGCCAACATTCTGCACCATACAACATAGCAGGCCTAATCGCCGTCCTATAAAACTTGCCTTTTAGCGTCTGTGGTACCCTTTTGTCACATAGGACATCAGACGCCTGCCGCCACTTCATCCACCCTGCTTTAATTCTATGGCTAACATCTTCATCAATATCCCGTCCCTCTGTAGCATTGATCCTAAATATCGAAAGGTATCCTTCCTAGGCACTACTTGACCTTCCAAACTAACATCTTCCTCCTCCCAAGTAGTAGTGCCGAAGTCACATCTCATATACTCAGTTTTAGTTGTACTGAGTCTAAAACCTTTGGACTCCAAAGTCTCCCGCCATAACTCCAGTTTCTGATTCACTCCTGTCCGGCTTTCATCAACTAGCACTACATCGTCCACGAAAGGCATACACCAAGGGATGTCCCCTTGTATGTCCCTTGTGACCTCATCCATCACTAAAGCAAACAAATTAGGGCTCAAAGCTGACCCTTGATGTAGTCCTATCCTAATCGGAAAGTCATCCGTGTCTCCACTTGTTCGAACTCTAGTCATAATATTGTTGTACATGTCCTTAATAAGCCCGACGTACTTCGTTGGGACTTTATGTTTATCCAAAGCCCACCACATAACATTCCTTGGTATTTTATCATAAGCCTTCTCCAAATCAATAAAAACCATGTGTAGGTCCTTCTTCTTCTCCCTATACCGCTCCATAATTTGTCTTATTAAGAAAATAGCTTCCATGGTTGACCTTCCGGGCATGAAACCAAATTGGTTCATAGAGACTCGCGTTATTGCTCTCAAGCGATGCTCGATAACTCTCTGCCATAGCTTCATAGTATGGCTCATCAACTTAATTCCCCGGTAATTAGTACAACTTTGAATATCCCCTTTATTCTTGTAGATCGGTACCAATATACTTCTCCTCCACTCATCAGGCATCTTGTTCGATCGAAAAATATGGTTGAACAACTTGATTAGCCATACTATAGCTATGTCCCCGAGGCATCTCCACACCTCGATTGGGATACCATCCGGTCCCATCGCCTTACCTCCTTTCATCATTTTCAATGCCTCTCTGACCTCAAATTCTTGGATTCTCCGCACAAAGCGCCTATTGGTGTCATCAAAAGAGTCATCCAACTGAAAGGTTGTGTCCATATTCTCACCATTGAACAATTTGTCAAAATACTCTTGCCATCGATGTCGAATCTCATCCTCCTTCATCAAGAGATGCTCCTTTTCATCCTTAATGCACTTAACTTGGTTGAAGTCCCGTGTCTTTCTCTCACGAACCCTAGCCATCCTATAAATATCCTTCTCTCCTTCCTTCGTACTCAAATGTTGATAAAGATCCTCGTACGCTTTATCCTTTGCCACACTTACAGCTCGCTTTACAGTCTTCTTTGCCACCTTGTACTTCTCTATGTTGTCCACACTCCTGTCATGGTACAAGCGTCTATAGCATTCTTTCTTCTCCTTAATAGCCCTTTGAACTTCCTCGTTCCACCACCAAGTATCTTTAGCCTCGCCTACACTTCATTTGGTTACTCCACACACCTCTGAGGCCACCTTCCGAATGTTGGTTGCCATCTTCTCCCACATGTTGTTTATGTCGTCTTCTTCCTTCCAATAAACCTCTTTGATAATCCTTTCCCTGAATACCTCTGACGCCTCCTCTTTCAGTTTCCACTACTTTGTTCTTTCAATCTTAGCTTGTTTATCCCTACGGGCACGCACCTGAAAACGAAAATCTACCACCAAAAGTTTATGTTGAGAAACAACATACTCCCCTGGTATCACCTTGCAATCCAAGCATGCTCGTTTGTCCTTTCTTCTTATGAGGACAAAGTCAATTTGGCTACTGTGTTGTCCGCTACTAAAGGTCACTAGATGAGATTCTCTCTTTCTAAAGAAAGTGTTGGCTATCATCAGGTCAAAAGCTACCGCAAAGTCCAGAACTTTCTCCCCCTCTTGATTCCTACTACCATACCCAAAACCTCCATGAACTGCCTCGAAACCTGCACTTGTAGTACCTACATGCCCATTAAGATCTCCTCCTATAAAAAGCCTCTCACTACTAGGTATAGCTCTAACCAGGCCATCTAAGTCTTCCTAGAACTGTCTCTTAGCACTCTCATCGAGGCCTACTTGGGGGGCATATGCACTAATTACGTTCAAAACCATATCACCAACGACAAGCTTGACTAAGATAATCCTATCTCCTTGCCTTCTCACTCCCACCACACCATTCTTGAGGCTCTTATCAATCAAAACTCATACTCTATTTCTATTCGCGATTGTCCCTGTGTACCAAAGCTTGAAACCTGTATTGTTCACCTCCTTTGCCTTCTGACCCTTCCATTTAGTCTCTTGAACGCATAATATATTTACATGCCTCCTAGTCGCGGTATCAACTAATTCTCTTAACTTACCTGTAAGTGACCCTACATTCCAACTACCTAAACGGATCCTAGTTGGTTCGACTAGCTTCCTTACCCTTCGCACCCGTCGACTCAGATGCGAAGACCTTTGTTCATTTTTCACTACACCCGGGCGCCGATGTAGCGCGCCACTAAGGAAGCGACGACCCGATCCTTGCTCACTTGACACCATGTCCAGATCACGACACGGCGCGTCACGGGGGTGACGACCCGGCCCTTGCCTATTTAACACCATACCCGGGTTCCGATATGGCGCGTCGCTAAGAGGATTACGCCCCAACGATTTTCTTTCGGGTTTCATCTCCATTAAAGTGGCTAAGTTTTTACATTGGCTAGCCACACCTAACACAACCCTCCTCCTTTACCAGGGTTTGGGACCTGCTATGCTGGGACACCAAAGGCGCCCCACCATAGACGGAGTTATGCGCATGAATATGTACACGCGATAATTTTCTTGCAAAAAAAATTTTTGAAGCTGGTGGGTATAATACATATTATGTGCATGTAAATTGGTTCAGATCAGGACACAAATAGCTTACTCTAGGGCTTAAGGGTGCTCGGTTTAGCAGACCGTGAAGGGATGGGATAGGTGCTGTTTGGTTCAATGCTGGCAAAGGCAACGTTAATGTCGGTGCTACCTGTTACACTATGTAAAGGAAAACAGATTTTGTTTGGTTGCTCCCTTATTCCCCCTCCGGATTGAAGGAGAAACACAGGATTTATTAAGGGTTTCATTCCTATGGATTTTTTCCTATGTATGCCCTTTGGTTCACAGGAAAGTCATGGGAATAATTCCATAGGATGGCATTCCAGATGCCGATTTCACAGGAAACAAACCAAGAGCTCAGACCTCTTGGTAACTTTCCTGGCGCGAAGAGAAAGGCTTGCGCGCGCTGCTGACGCCCCCTCGTGCCAATTTTGCCGTCCTCCCCCAACGCTGACCACACGAAGCAGTCACCCACGGCGTGCAGGTCATTGGATTTTCCCCTTTCTGTCATGTAGCTTCTTGATTCCCCATCTACGATTTCCCATCTTCTGGATCCCCGTCTCAGAATTGTTTTCTATAATGCTTTGATTTTAGATGACATCCAAATCGGACCCTCAGGTCTCCATGGCCGGCGGCGTCGGATTCCTGGGGAGAGTAGCGGGGGAGGGAGAGAGGGCTTGTCGGGCGCGGGGCTAGCAGCCGGCACGCTAGCCATGACGCCCTTCCCCTCGGCCGTGCACCTTCCTGGCCTACCCTCGACGCCCTTCCCCTCTCCCGCGGACCTTCCAGGAAGCGCGGGCTGGAGACCCGGGGGGGCAGTGTGCGGCGGCGAGCCAGGCGCAAGCCGAGGTCTGAGGACCACGACTAGGATGGCGAGAAGGCGGTGGCGGAGGCGAGGTCTGGAACCCGAGTGGCGGCGCGGCAGTGCTCCAGCGGCAGCAGCAGTGGCGCCGGCGCCGTAACCATGTGCGCTGGCTGGCGACGCGACCCTCCCTTCGCCAACCACGCGACGTCGGCCCCATCCCAGTGGCGCCACCCTCCCCAATCCACATCGTCAACCATGGATCCAGCAAAGGTTGCACGGAGGCACTACATCTTGCAAATTATCCGTAAGCTTCTATCTATCTTCCACACAATGTCTTTTTTCCCCAATCTGAGCCGCGCACCGTTTCCCCCCAATCTGACAATGCACATTCTATCTTTCATCTGGGAAGATGCGCATCCTAGGCATGCACTTTTTTTCCAATCTGAGAATGCATATCCTATCTATCTGGTAAGATTCGGAGCTACGATTCTATGAATCACTTACCCATGTTCAATTTTTTTCACTTGAATTAACACCTGGTATTTGGATCTCAACACTATTTTGTGAAATTAATTTTCTGATTTATTTGTAATAGATTTTATCAACCCTTGAACATGCCTTATTTTTGTCTAATATAGATTTTATTTTTCATGTAAGGGAAACAATGCTGTGCTGAGGTACTACTCAACTGAAATATGCTTGTTCATGCTGACGACGAACGTGAGACTACAGATGCTTGTCAAGATACAGAATTCCTTTATTTTTCCTATGGTGTTGCCAAAGGGCCTCTCATTTACATTCCTGTGTTTTGTAACCCTATAGGATTGGAGAACCATAGCACCTCAATTCCTATGATTTTCCTATACATGCATGCTTCCTATCCTGTGATCCAAAGAGGGAATCGTTTTTCATTCCCTTTACACTGTTTGGCTGGGAACAAAGGAAATGACTAGAACACACGCACCTTAATCTGATTTGATCCTATCCGATCCAACTGATGTAAGGTCGCCTACTCCCCGAGCCACTCTCGCGATCCACCAAGCTTGTTTTTCACTGGAAATCAGATCAAAACCAAGAACATGGACAAGGGCACCCAAGGTTAGGGTTTTTCAGAAAAGATTGGGGTCGCGAAGGGGAGGGGTGGCCGGTGGCCCTCACCGGTAAGGATGCGGCTCTAGCTACTGGAGTCGCCGGCTGGTGAAGGTTCCTGGCGAGCACAGATTGCGGAGTCGAGAGGAGAGGAGCGGAGGAGGATCGGTATCGGCATTCCACAGGGCTGTAACCGATCCCGCTGCGATGGATTACGGCACGAACCAAACAGCACCGGGAAGCGGAGAGGAAGGAAGAGGCGTACCAGATGGACGCTCGTCGCCGGCGAAGGACCAAACGAAGACCCAGCCAAGGGCGGAGCCGCTCGACCAGCCGTCACCGCCAGGAAACAGAGTACAAGACCACGAGAGAGAGTACAGGGATGTGTATCTTTTTTTTTTCCGAGGAAAGTACAGGGCACTTCTATCCGTAAACGGGAGGAAGAATAGACGAGCAGGCTTTAAGCCCAACTAGCCAGCCCACCACCACGGCTTAGTTATAGACTTATTTATATTTAACAAACATAAACCTAAATAAAATATATAACTAAGTTATACATGATCCAATGAATATAAATTTTTTACTACAATTTAAACATATAATAATTAGCCCACCATAAAAATTTCACCATAATTGGACCATAGAAACTGCAGCTATGAATTATTCCATTTAATTACAGAAAAGCAAAAATCTAAAGACAAAGCAAAAACTTTGTACTAAAGAATACCATATTATACGTTAACTGTGTAGATCTACTCATGTAGAGTCCAACAAAATTAGATTTTTTATTTTATGATTTTTCTGTGATTTACTATGATTTTTAAAAAAATTCAGACGAAATAAATAAAAAAGAAAAAGACAAAACCGCTTTCAAAACCGCTTATAACAGAGCCAGAGAGGTAAGATGAACGGTTTTAAAAATTGAGGGAGGTGTTTTGCCCAGTTTTGAAGTTTGGGGAGGAAAAGTGGACTTTTGCGAAAGTTGAGGTAGGTAATGTGGACATTTTCCTAAAGATAAACCCATGTTTGTTTCACTGAAATTTGGCTTATCCTGATGCTTACACTGATTTTATGTGAGAGGAAAATATTGTTTGTTTGCTCTGCTAAAATAGTGCTACAGGATAGGACGCAAAAAACCAAACCTACAACCTACAATTTAGCACTAACACATCCTTAGCAGAGCACCACACGATCACTTGATTCTATCATTTGTACAAATATTCCATAATTTTATATTGAATATTTGACTACAAAATAAACTCTAATTTTGATAGTTTTAATGGCAAAGTTTTATATTTTGTCAAGCGCTACAACTGATATAGGATCAGCCTCCATATGAGATTGTTTAAAAAAATCAAAATATACGAATTTATTGAGACAATAAACAACTTTAAATAAAAAACTTATCAACAGAAAAAATATAGATTACGTTGTCCACTATTACTCAGTGTTTTCCTAAACGCTAAACGGTAAACAGTCGGTCACCTACCGTTTAGCCATTATTCGGGCAAAACGTCCCATTAAACGGGCTAAACGGCCAATTAAATGGGGTAAACGGGTGATTAAACGGAAACGACGCACCACCGTGTAGCGTTTACATGGTGTTTAAATGGGCTAAACGACCGTTTAGACGAATAGTGCTATTACTTTGGTATTAACTATGTGAACATTCAAGGTCATTTAGAAATTCAAAATTTTGAATTTCATTAATGAGCTTAAAACGTATATTTGTGGCTCTAAATGACTTCAAACTATAAACTTTTCAACTACAAAGTTGTAAGTACAACTGTGGTATAGATCATGTCAACATACAAAGTTGTTCGGAAATTTTAAATTTTAAATTTTAAAATCTGTGAACTGAAAACAATATTTTGGACTATAAACAGTTTTAAATAAAAAAAAATTCAACTACAAATGTGTAGATTGCCTCAAGGGTTACAATTTTGATATAAAATTTATCTTCATCCGAGTTTATACGAAAAAGTGATGAATTATTTTTGATGCAGCTATTTATAGAGACGAACATCTTATGATGTACACCTCTGCTGAAAATCCAATTTTAGAGACAAACATTTAGAATGGCTTCCTTTGTTAATAGCGATTTTCAAAGACGGACATCTTAAGATGCCCACCTTTGAAAATCAATTTACAAAGACACGGGTCCTAAGGCGATGTCTGTGTTAATTGATGGTTTTGATAAGAGGTAGTCACCTTAGGTTATCCGCCTCTGTAAATATTTTTCAGAGGCAAGCATTTTCCTAGAGGCCGCCAGAGACCATTTTTGAAACTGCCGCTAGAAGTGCTCGCCTCTATCAATCAGAGAGGTTATTTCCTAAATCGCTTTTGTGGTAGTGGGTGCAAGAGGTGTAGGGTGGTGGGCCCGATGACGGCAACCGTGTGCGAGCAGCGTCAGTCGGTATGGTGGCAATGGTGCGCGCAAGGAGCTATATAGGGCTCGGTGGCAGTGGCACAGAGGCGTGCGGGGTGGAAATATGAGAGCACGCTGCGACAACGACGTGCGAACAACGTCGACCGGTGCAGCCGCAGTGGCACACGCAAGGGGTACGGGTCTAGTGGAGGCAACGGCGCTAGCTACAAGCTCACGGTTCCAATGGTCAGGGGCGAACCTAGTACACAAGGAGCAGGGGCATGTGCCCCCACTCAAATTTTGTGTTTCCAAAGAAAATATGCATTCTTTCGTGTAGTTATAGTGGTCCATCAGTAAAAGGTCACCATTCAAAATTTTGTGCTAGTTTTGCCCCTGCTAGTGGTGGCGGCCGCAGCGGTCGGAGCTATGGTCGATGATGGTGGTAGCTGATGGAGCTTTTTTTCTTTTGGAAATGGGCAACACCGGTGGTTATTTACCTAGCATTGCTATCCAACTCTCACTACTACACAAATTCCGTTGGCCGACGTTTACCAAATGCCCTCGGAGGCGGGTGGCCTGGTTGCCCGCCTAGGTTATTCAAGGCAGGACAGCCGGGCCAGCAACTGCCTCGGTAAACCATTAACCGAGGCGGGCATTATAATTCAACCGCCTCGGTAAATCAGGGCCAGCCCCTGGCCTAAGTTGCCCAGTTCCGAACTCACATATATATACCAGACTTAGTGTTTTCACTCTCAGAAAGCACATCTCTCTTCCTCTCCCTCTCCCAAGACCCACAGCCCCGCATCCTCTTCCGCCTCTCCCAGACCAAGAGAGGTGCTCACCCTCTCCCTCTCCCGCAGGCCCGTACCCTCTCCCTCTCCTCCTCCTATCTCAGAGCGATGCACGCTCCTAGGCGGTGGCGTGGCCCCTGGCCCCCTCCTCCTTCTCCTCCTCCAATGGATCCAGGACATGCGCGGGGAGGCCCTTCAAGGCGAGCGCGCACGACTGCCTCCTCCTCCTCCGGCGGGGCGCGCGAAGCCGCCTCCTCCTCCTCTGGCAGTGGCGTCCCTCTCCCTTCCCTCTCTCCCTTAGGCGACGCAGGCGGGGAGCCCATATCCGGCGGTCCTCCTCGCCCTCGCCGCCGGATCCGGGAGTGGGCGAGGCGGCGGCGGCGGTGCCCCTCATCCACTCTGGGGCGGGGGCGCTCTCCCCACAGCGGCGTTCCTCCCCCTTCAACTCAGACGACAGCGTGGAGGCCGGATCTGGTGGCATGGAGGCCAAATCCAGCCTCCCCAAGGCGGCGCTCCTTCTCCTCCCCGTGGACGCGGAAAGTGGCGGTCACGGCTCCCCCAGCGGCGGCGGCGCGCAGGGGCTGCAGAGCCAGCCCAGTTCCAGCAGTAACAGAGCCTGGATATGGGTTTTTTCGTTTTTTTTGTCCAATTTACCGTGGCGGGCATGGAACCGCCTCGAAAAATGTCACATTTACCGTGACCTATCCACCGAGGCGGTTCGGTTAAACGTTTTTGCCCGCCTCGGTAAAAAATGCTGTAGTAGTGTTTTCCACTGTCAATTGCTTGTTGTTGGCTCTAAAAACCGTTTATGGCTAGGTTTATTAGTCAGTAGTGTTTTTAATTTGACTGTTTTGAAGTAGTGGATGTGCCGTGGGCACCTGTTATGATTCACACGAGTCTATGTATATATGCATCCGACACATGAGAGAGTTGTATTTTCTCTTTTCAACTACTCCTATCAAATTTAAGCTGAATTTTTTCCTTAATTTGTGGCCTCAAGGTTTGAGCAAGAGTTACAGTGAGGTTGTTAGCTTTGATGTCACTTTGTGTTGGCCGGTGCCTTAACCTTGTAAGATGGTGTGATTGATTTCTATATAATAAGTTAATAACTGAGCGCACTGCAGCCTGCTTTGATCTAAAAATATACACATCAGCAGAGTGTGAACACACGTACTACTACTACTACTCTCCACTTTAATTGTGCAGAAAGAAAAGAAGCGTTAGAACACTATATATATCCAATCTTCAAATTGCAGCCGAAGCATACATACTGGCAGGTCATGTTCTACAACACTACTTCAGTAGTATTTTTCAGCGAGTGAACGGACACAAATCAGCATAAGTGCGCATCAGCACAAGCCAAATCAGTACTGTTGGGTGTTGACTAGAGACTAGCTAGATAGTACAGTAATAATACTGTAATTTAGTATCATGACACCATATATGTCCACTGTCGTTTAAAGCCGTGCGCTTAGTTACTTGCAGCTGGCAGTCCACAGTGATCTATATATCCACTAGATTTCGTGGAGAAAGCTAGTAGGCGCGAACAGGTAGCATGAGCATCGTAGTCGCAGGAAAACAACAAGCGTGCCATGCATGCATATCTGCATCGCTCGAGAGTTTTTAAAACCGACCGATATCCAACACACGACCCAAAAGTCAGAACAACGGCGCGATCTATAATGGATCAGCTGAAGTCGATCGGCCGGATGCAATGGGTCGATATGATGTTAATTAAGTCGCCATCGCTGCCTAGCTCGTTTGCGCACAGTGCTGCTGTACATCTTGGCGGAGAGGTGGCCGGCCAGCCCCAGCACGGCCCCGGCCTCATTTGTTAATCTAGCTAGACTCCGGGAAAGACTAGAGACGTGTGGTTGCGTGCTTATCGCTCGGATCCCAAGCCACTACTAAAAAACGATTTTTAGCAACATATTTTTTCTAGAGGCGGCTCCACCACCAACCGCCTCTACAATAAGTGAGTTCGGGTCCCACGATTGCAGCCGCCCCTATAAATCTAACAGTAGAAGCGGCTGGTGATACGAGCCGCCCCTACAAATAGGTAGATTTGTAGAGACGGCTCACTCACCAGCCGCCACTACTGTTCAATTTATAGGGGCAGCTCAATCACCAGTCGTCCCTACAAATGTCTGTTGTATAAATGGCTGCAACCCCCTTCTTTCTCCTTGGATCACTCACACTTACCCAAGAAAAAGGTTTGGGAGGCCTTGGGCACCTTCCAAAAATTGCTCTACTAAAAGGGAAGATTTTGGTCTTAAATTCTTTGGTGGAGAGGTTGTAGAAGGTAAAAAAATGTTATTCCACACTTTTTTAAGTTTTAATAGTTGGTTAGTGAATAATTAGAGTTTTAATTTTCTCTCTCTTCTATGGTGCTTGACCTATTTATGAATTAAATTAGACCCAAGTTTTGAATGTACTAGGGTAAATTAGGTAGGGGAACAAGATCATACCCTTATTTGGTCCATGTTTCTTGATTTTAGTGAATAATTAGTTAATTTTATGGATGTTTCATGTGCACGTAGATCTAGATCTAGATCTAGAGTTTGGTTCTTTTATTAATTTTGTTTTTGTAAATTTATGTTTGGTGAAATTGGACTAGGGTTTGCATGAAAGATATTGGGTAAAATATAATTGTTGCTAATTGTTGACTTTGAAATTGTTTATTGTAATCAACAAATATGTATTTTAATTATTTATGGATAAATAGGCCATTAATTAATTTCTCTCTACCATGGTGTGTTTGTATGCTTCATGTAATTATATTTGATTTATATTCATATATATCTGAAGTATATACAATTATTCTTAAGTAATTATTAATTTGATTTATTTATATATATCTGAATAAATAGTCCTTTAATGTTTGTTTTGTTGTTGTTGTAAAAGATGGAGTACAGAAACTCTTGGATGTATGGTTCGTTAAGGTTCAAGGCAGGTTTCTGTGAAGAGGTGGATAAATTTATTGAAGCCGCAGAGAAACATGCAACGACGTGACAAAGAATAAAGATACAATTATTTGTCCCTGTAAAGATTACAAGAACTGTATGACATGGACAGATGTGACTATCATCAGATCACATTTGATTATACGAGAATTTATTGAGGACTACACAGTATTGATTCATCATGGTAAAACAGTTATTGTTAACGACGAGGATGAGGAAAAATATAATGACGAAACCCTAGAATCCCTGTCTCAATATTCAGCAGAGCTTGATGCACGAATGGATCCCGAGTTTGGCAATGAACAAGGTGGTGATGCTGGTGGATGGGATGGTAACGACGAAGGTGGCGCCAATAATGATGGTGGTGCACGTGTCGAGGATGAAGATGATTTGGAGGATATGATTCAAGCCCTTGGACCAGAGATTTTACTAAAGAGCTCGAAAGGTCTAGAAAATTATAAAATGGTAAAAAAAAGCATCGCAGAAGACTTTGTATTGTGTTTAAAAAGGTTGTCCGATACACTGGACATTGCTACGTTTTGTGCTTGTGCTACTCATCTTGAAGGCTAAGTACGACCGATCAGACTGTAGTTTTAATGATCTATTGCGTCTCCTATCATGGGTGCTGCCACAACCAAACTCAATTCCCGCCAACACATACCAAGCGAAGATCATAAGTGCATTGACAATAGGGGTTGAAAAAATCCATACATGCCCCAACCACTATATCCTTTTTCGTGGCGAAACATTCAAGTCACTGGATAAATGTTCCAGATGTGGGGCCAGCTGGTACAAGAACAATGACCTTTATGGTGGGGATGAATCCTCTATGGGGAAAAAGAGAAATAAGAATGGTACGAAAAATGTGGTATAAGAATCTCATCCCCTAGAGGACACTCCATTAGGCAACAATGCAAAGCTGGGAAAAATTCCTGCCTTGGTAATGTGATACCTGCTAGTGACCGACCACTTGAGACGTATCTTCCTAAACCCTAAAGAAGCCACACTCATGACATGGTGGGATGATGAGCGCAAGGTGGATGATGATAAGATTGCACACCTGGCTGATTGTAGTCAGTGACAAAGGATCGATGAGAAGCACAAAGAATTCAACGAAGGAATATACGGTTTGGCTTAAGCACCGATGGAATGAATCCCTTCAATGAGAGGATGAGAGACCACAACACTTGGCCAGTGATCTTGACCTTATACAACATCCCAACGTGGTTGTGTCAGAAGAGAAAGTATCTTCTTCTCACTATTCTTATTTCTGGCCCTAAACAACTAGGCATTGATATAGCCGTGTTCCTTGAGGCTTTGATGCAAGAAATGGAGAGGCTATGGGGCATGGGGAGCCGATGTATGATGCGTTCTGAAAGGAGGACTTCATATGTAGAGCAATAATATTTGTTACTACCAATGATTACCCTGTGTTTTTTGCTTTGTCTGGATAGATCAAAGGGAAGACGGGATGCTTAGTTTGCTTGGATGGTACTACATGGGTGTTCCTGAATACATCTAAGAAGATAGTTTACCTAAGGAACCGGCGCTTCTTAAAAACAAGTCACAAGTCCGTCTCCTGCCCTACGCACCGCCGCCCCCCCGGTGGCTAGGGTTTATGCCTCCGTGCCCTACCTCTACCGCGCCCTACCTCCCCTGATCCACCTCCAACCCACGGTCTGTCTCTTGCCCTACGTGCCACCATCCCCCCTAGCGGCTAGGGTTTCTGCCACCGTTCCCCCTCCCATGGTGGTTAGGGTTTCCACTGCCGGTGCCCGTGCTCCCTCCCCCCAGTGGCCCTAGTGCCCATGCGCTCTCCCTCCGTCGACAGCCCTGATGCCAATGCGTCCTGGCATCCCTGCTCCCACCACGATGGCTCTGGTACCCGCCGTGCGCTCCAGTGTCCGCGCTCCCTCCATCGGTGGCCCCGATGCTGGTGCGCCCAGCGTCCCTGCTCCCAAGCCCAAGCCCAAGCCAAAACCCAAGACGGACTACTTCCCCGAGAAGAGAAACCTGGTGAGTTTGTTTTCTAGGATGGCCTAGCTCGGGTTAGGTTTTTGGTATCCTCGAGTAGTGTTTTGGTCCCGACTAATGATTTGTTGCTATGTTCAGGAGGATCTCTGGTTATCTGCTTTCCCAGTTGGCACTGAGGTTTGCTCCCATCCCTATCTTCTTTAATTCGTAGTAGTGTGTATGTAAGTGATCCACATTTGGACATAGCTCACATCTTTTCCTTAACACAGGCAAAAGGAAAAAAATGTCTGCTGATATTTATCTATTCTACATCCATGATTTTTTGGTTATGCTAACTCTGTACCATCATTATTAGCTTCATAGCCTAATGAAATATATATATATATAAGAAGTTATGAACACAAAGATATCCATCATTTTGAACACTTGCCATTGTAGCATGCTTACAAACTATGGCCAGTAGCACAGTACTTGTAGTTGGGATGTAAGCGCAATCCTCTTGCATCTCAGGACCACCCATTTATATGATAGCTCTAGAATCCATAGGTTTGAAAATTTTAATCTGGCTGTGGCATGTAACTAAAATATTTAACAAGAGGTATCTCTCCCGCGTTTTTGATAGATTTAGAATCTTCATGCAAAGACTGCTTAGCAATTAGGGGTGCCTAGATAACGTCTGCATGTATCCGTTTCTTAGTTGAAAATGGCCACTCTAGAAATTAATTGCTTCTGACTTTTCGTGATTCACTTGCCTTGATTATTTAATGTACCTTTGTCGGTGCGGGACCCATGGGATACCCCGCAAGGAAGGGAGAAGATCTAGTCTAGCTAGGATTCTTCCCCTGTAATCTTAGTAGTAGTATTATTCTGTAATTCTACTAGGAACTCTCATTGTAAACCAACTAGGATTCTGACCTCCTGACTATATAAAGGAGGGCAAGGTTCCTAGGGATGTGATTTTGGAGATAACGCAATACAACACTTCACAATTAATCCAATGCAAAGGCTAACGTCGACTGGACGTAGGGCTATTACTCGATCAAAGATCGAGGGTCCGAACCAGGATAAATCGACTGTCTCTTGCATTAACCATTGAGTTCTGCATACGCTGAAGCCCAAACATACTGCCTCGGGTACCCCCGTGGTAGGCTATCGGTGGTCAAACATCGACAGCTGGCGCGCCAGGTAGGGGTTTTCGGTGAATTTGCACCCAAGAGCTCGATGGACCTTGACAACATGATCTTCTCGAAGGATTCAACCTTCATCTTCGGTTCATGGATCTATGAGGCAGGCAACGATGGCAAGCTCCAAGGCCGTCTCCTCGAAGATTCAGATCATCATCAGGACTTTTCCATTTCAGCAATAACGACAGATCAACTTGCCAGAAGATTCGCACAGCTCATGATGTCCAATTCAACTCAGATTTCGTGACTTCACGCATCCGATTCAAACTCGGGCTTCGCTTTTGAGGCGAAGTTTTATCCGAGTTCTGTCGGAAAACCAAGTTCTTTTCCGACAAGGCTCCGGAACACGACATCAACCTATCAAGAATACAACTCGGGGTACACTCAGAATACTCTAAAGAAGACATGTCCTTTTCTGTTTGATCTCCACAACATGGGAACGTCTTATCAGGCACAGCTCGAAAGGTCTCTTAATCTAGTGCTTAGAATGCCACTAAAAGGAGCCCAGGATGGTCTCATGTTAACTATAACATCTCAAGACTGCATCGTCCACTGGCCAGGTTCCATTCCCGAGGATTGTGGCACCCAACTAACAGACAAAACGACAACAGCTCTACCCTACCAAGGAGACTCGATCTACGGCCTTGAAGCCTCTACTGAAGTTATCAACAACTCTGACAGTATGGAAACAAACGCCGATGACAGAACAACTCACGCTCGAGAAGTATTCATGATTTGCCATCCTCGATCACCATTGGTCCCCCTAGAAGCACCCGACATCAGGTCTTCAGATGAATCTGAATCCAACATATCACCATTTACCTAGGGGCACGATGGTGAGACCGAGAGTCAGAGGCAAGCCAGAGAGAGAAAGAACAAATTGAAACAAGGACGTCAACACCGTGCTAAGCAGCGTAAGGAAGCTTGGATCAAATATGAGTCAGACCTAGCTAGGTATAATAGAAGAAAATCAGAGCAAGAGGTCGAAGAAGGACGAGCAGCGAATACACCCTACGATAAGATCTGAGAAGCACTAGAAGAACTCAGGGCGACTTCACATCCCAATGAAAAACAAGAATAGCTCCAGGACTTCCTCTGATCAACAGTCCTAAGGACGCACGATAGAAGGGCCCGCTCAAGACTACCTGATAGGTCAACATCTCATGAATAGGAAGATCAAAATCAAAGGAAGTCCGCTTTCGAGAGACTTGGACCAAGTGGAAGTCACAATAGAGAAAGTAGAAGAAATCATAGTCAAAATGACTGAGTCAAACAACCAAGAAAGGCTAGAAGCAAAGCACCTACTCGGACAGCCACGCAAAACTACTCTCACCAAGACAATAGTTGGCAAGAAGGAGGCGCTGAATCAGAATACACAGAAGCCAGAACGCACGATAGATTCCCCTGTTTTGCAAACAGACTTACTTCAATATGACTGCCTCACAAGTTCAAGCCGTCCAACCACTCCAAATATGATGGCAAGACCGAACCAAGGCAGTGGCTCATGATTTACTTGCAATCGATTGAATTAGCTGGAGGAGACAATGACATCAAGACCTTGTTCTTTCCCATGGCCCTAGAAACCATGCCCCTTTAGTGGTTTGACAAATTGAATCCAGGATCAATCAGAAATTGGGAGGACTTGCAAAGAGCTTTCTATGAAAATTTTGTGGGTATTATTACACACCCAATCACCCACGCAGAGTTAAAAGGACTCAAGCAGAAAGGAGGTGAAAGTCTCAGAAATTACTATCGACGATTTGGCGAACTACGAGCTCAAGTACATGACATCACCCAACGAGAAGTAATCGAAGCTTTCTCTCATGGAATCATGGCTAGGTGGCAATTTCAACACTTCTGCAAAGAAAACCCAAGAAACAATGAAGAATTCAGACGAACAGTGGAAAAGATGATTACCGCAGAGGAAAAGACACGAGAAAGATTCCTGGATAGAAACAACCGAGACAACTTGGACAGGCAAAATCTTTGAAACAACAGACATCAGGAAAGAAAACGTGGACCAGACAATACCGTAGCAGTGACTGACAAATCAAGGAAGTTTTCCAAGCCCAGGAGGTATGACGACATTGAAAACATGCGTTGCATCTTGCACCCCAAAGGAAATCACACCATCGGAGATTGCTACACCTTTAAAGATCGATACACAAGGAAAGATAGTAAGGAGAATACCAAAGAAGGCAATCAGAAAAAAGAAGAATACAACCATGAAGACAAGGGATTCCAAAAATCTAGGGGGACAATAGCAGTAATCTTTCCCGGGGTTCCAGATTCTAGAAGCAAACATCAAGAAAAGCTAGCGTTACGAACCATCATGGCAGCAGAACTAGCTACACCAAGATATCTCAATTAGTCACAGTATCCAATCCAATTTTCAAGAGAAGACTAATGGACTAGCATAGGAAACGCAGGCCATTACCCACTGGTTTTGGATCCAACTATTGCCGGTATGACTGTTACGAAAGTATTAATTGACGGGGGAGCTGGACTCAACATCATTTTTTTAGAAACTCTAAGGAAGATGGGACTACAACTCGTCGGGATGATTACACCAATAAGCACGCCTTTTTATGGCATAGTACCCGGCAAGACAGCAATGCCACTTGGACAAATCACTCTACCAGTTACTTTTGGGACTCCCTCGAGCTACCATACATAGTTCATCAAGTTTGAAGTTGCGGACTTCGAT
This sequence comes from Miscanthus floridulus, assembly GCF_019320115.1. NCBI lineage: Eukaryota > Viridiplantae > Streptophyta > Magnoliopsida > Poales > Poaceae > Miscanthus > Miscanthus floridulus. The sequence goes on from NC_089587.1 coordinate 158,597,229, forward strand.
TCATCATATCACGCAATCCTCAGACGCCTAGCACTAGCAAAATTCATGGCAATACCGCATTATCCGTACCTGTTGCTTAAGATGCCAGGGCCTAACGGTGTCCTTTCTCTTTGAAGTGATTTGAAGCGCGCTTTTGACTGTGATGTTCAGGCAATCCAAATTACAGCAAAAGCACAGGCCACCGATGGAAGAAAAGAAATAGCTACTGTTGCAGCAGAAATGAGCCCAGAAGAGCTAGTGATACCAACTAAAAAACCAGCATCCTAGCACCACCAAAAGAAGCCGACGTCAAGCAAATCGACCTGGGCACCGGTGATCCCTCCAAAATGACAACCATCAGTGCTCACCTATCGGCAAAATAGGAACTCGCGCTCACCAACTTTCTTCGGAACAACAAAGATATCTTCGCTTGGAAGCCGGACGACATGCCAGGGGTCCCAAGAGAGTTGGCTGAGCACAGAATTGATATCAATGAAGGCTCCAAGCCTATGAAGCAATGACTACGATGATTCTCACCCGACAAGAAGGCAACAATTAAAAAAGAAATTACAAAACTAATGGTAGCCAGATTCATCTGAGAAATCCTCCATCCAGATTGGCTAGCAAACCCAGTTCTAGTATAGAAAAAGAATACAGACGAGTGGCACATGTGTGTCGACTACACAGATCTTAACAAACATTGCCCGAAAGATCCGTTCGGGCTACCACGCATTGATCAGATAGTTGATTCAACAGCAGGATCTGCCCTATTATCATTCCTTGATTGCTATTCAGGATATCACCAGATCGCATTAAAGGAACAAGACCAGAGCAAGACATCTTTCATCACTCCATTCGGTGCCTACTGCTACAAAACCATGTCATTTGGACTCAAGAATGCTGGAGCCACTTACCAAAGAGCTATCCAAACATGCCTCGGTGATCAGATCGGCGAAAACGTAGAAGCATACGTGGATGACATAGTAGTAAAGACAAAGAACCCGGATACACGAATTGAAGACTTAAAGCAAACCTTCAAAAACCTAAAAAGATGGAGGTGGAAATTGAACCCAAACAAGTGTGTATTTGAAGTTCCTTCAGGATAACTACTTGGATTCTTGCTCAGTCATCATGGAATCGAAGCAAGCGCCAAGTAAATTCAAGCCATAATAGAGATGGGCCCTCCTCGAAGTGTCAAAGATGTGCAGAAACTAACAGGCTGCATGGCGGCCCTCAATCATTTCATATCAAGACTGGGCGAAAAAGGGTTACATTTCTTTAAATTGCTAAAGAAGATAGACAAGTTCAAGTGGACAAAAGAAGCCAACGGAGCTTTCAAAAAGCTCAAGGCATACCTCACCTTCTCACCCGTTCTCACACCTCCGAAGAAATACAAAGACATGATGTTGTACATTGCGGCAACTTCTACTGTGATCAATACAGCGATTGTCGAAGAAAGAGAAGAAGAAGGGCATGTATATAAAGTACAACGCCCCATATACTACATCAGCGAAGTACTATCAAAATAAAAAATCTGGTACACACATGTGCAAAAACTACTATATGCCCTCCTGATCACTTCACGCAAGCTTCGCCACTATTTTGAAAGCCACAAGATTACCGTAGTGATAGATTTCCCACTCGGAGACATCCTACACAACAGAGATGCAACAGGGCGCATATCTAAGTGGGCAGTTGAACTTGGTGCTCTCAATATCAATTTCACCCCATGGAAGGTAATTAAATCTCAAGCCCTGGCTGATTTTGTTGTCGAGTGGACAGAAATTCAACAACCTATATCAAATACCATCCTTGATCATTGGAAGATGTACTTTAATGGATCACTCAAGCTAGGCAGAGCCGGTGTAGGCATTCTCCTCATTTCTCTAGACGGAAAACAACTCAAGTACGTCCTTCAGATATTATGGCAAGCTACAAACAATGAAGCAGAATACGAAGCCCTCATCCACGGGCAACGAGTGGCAATTACCCTCGGAATCAAGCATTTACTCGTATGCGGCATTCAGTAGTAGTCATCAATCAAGTCAACAAAGATTGGGACTGCACCAAAGAAAACATGGGCGCCTAATATGCTGAAATACGAAAGCTCAAAAAACATTTTCAAGAATTAGAAATTCTACACGTCCTGCGCGATTCTAATGTCGCGGCAGACGTCCTCACCAAGCTTGGATCAAACAGGGCGAAGGTCCCACCCGGTGTATTCATAGAGGAGTTATCAACTCCCTCTATCAAACAACCCGGTGAGATAACCCCTGAAATCTTAGCTAAAGGTACCTAGATCTTAGTAATCACCACCTCATGGACCTAGGTTTTTATTGATTACATCAAAGAGAATAAGTTGCCAGCGGAAAAAGAGGAAGCTACCCGAGTTGTTCGCAGAAGCAAGAATTACGTCCTAGTAGGAGACAAGCTTTACAGAAGAGCCGCATCATCAGGAGTACTCCTAAAATGTGTCTCATTTGAAGAGGGCAAGGATATCCTAGACGAAATACACTCGGGTTGCTGTGGAAATCATGCCGCTTTAAGAACACTAGTTGGCAAAGCATTCCGCACCGGTTTGTACTGGCCAGCCGCTTTGAAATACGTAGAAGAACTCGTCAAAAGATGCAAAGGTTGTCAAATGTTTGCAAGACAAGCTCATGTGCCAGCTCACAACCTCATCTACATCCCACCCGCTTGGTATTTCTCCTGCTGGGGGCTGGATCAAGTAGGACCACTCAAGAAAGCAAAAGGCGGTTTCGCGTACATCTTCATAGCAATTGACAAGTTCACCAAGTGGATTGAATACAAACCACTCGCAAAATACAGCGTAGCCAAAGCAGTCGAGTTCATCCAAGACATTATGCACCGCTTTGGCATGCCCAATCGAATCATCACAGATTTGGGTTCTCCCTTCACAGCCACTGAATTCCAAAGTTGGGCATAGGACTGCGGCTTCAGCATAGATTATGCATCAGTCGCGCATCCAGAGGCCAATGGACAAGTAGAAAGGGCTAATGGACTCATACTAGCCAGATTAAAACCAAGATTGTATGAAGAACTAGTGGACAATGGATCAAAATGGATTGAAGAATTACCCAAAGTCGTATGGGAGCTACAAACTCAAATAAGCAGAGCAACCAGATACTTACCTTTCTTCCTAGTTTATGGATCAGAAGCCGTACTACCTGCCGACTTGATCTGGACGTCACCAAGGATAGAACAATACGACGAAGGAGAAGCAGAACACACCCGAAGATTAGAACTCGATAGTACAGAAGAAGTCAGAGTAAACGCTACCCTTCAATCAGCAAGATACCTCCAAGGACTAAGATGCCACTACAACAAGAATACCCAGCATCGATCACTACAAGTCGGAGACCTAGTACTAAGAAGAATACAAAAAATTGATGGGCGCCATAAACTACTCAGTCCATGGGAAGGTTCTTTTATCGTCATAAAAGTCACCGGACCAGGCACATACAAGTTGATAACCGAAGACGAAAAAAAGTCAACAATACATGGCACATCAGTCAGCTAAGAAGATTCTACACATGAAAACAACTCAAGGGAAAATATATATACAAGTCACAAGAGATCAATGTTCATGATCAATAAAGATGGTGCTCATCGACAACATATGTACTATTATGACTTATCAATGTTCATGATCAATAAAGATGGTTCTTTCTAGACAACATATGTCTTATTAGGGCTTTCCCTGAGTTGTTTCCAAGGAGCCCAACCAAAAAGCAAAATGGCTAAAAAGACGCCTGAGCATACCGACCGAGAGCAAAAGAGCTGAAAAGATGCTTGAGCCCGCCGATGAGGGTAGCTAGCAAGCTAACACCTGAACCAAAAAGCAAAATGGCTGAAAAGACGTCTGAGCATATGGGCCGAGAGCAAAAGAGCTGAAAAGATGCTTGAGCCCGCCGATGAGGGTAGCTAATAAGCTAACACCCGAACCAAAAAGCAAAATGGCTGAAAAGACACCTGAGCATATCGGCCGAGAGCAAAAGAGCTAAAAAGATGCTTGAGTCCGCCGATGAGGGCAGCTAATAAGCTAACACCTGAACCAAAAAGTAAAATGGCTCAAAAGATGCCTGAGCATAACGGCCGAGAGCAAAAGAGCTGAAAAGATGCTTGAGCCCGCCGATGAGGGTAGCTAATAAGCTAACACTCGAACAAAAAAGCAAAATGGCTGAAAAGACGCCTGAGCATATTGGCTGAGAGCAAAAGAGCTGAAAAGATGCTTGAGCCCGCCGATGAGGGTAGCTAACAAGCTAACACCCGAACCAAAAAGCAAAATGGCTGAAAATACGCCTGAGCATACCGGCCGAGAGCAAATGAGCCGAAAAGATGCTTGAGCCCGCCGATGAGGGTAGCTAATAAGCTAACACCCGAACCAAAAAGCAAAATGACTGAAACTAAGTCTGAGCATAAATCAGAGCAATTTCAAGACAAGACCCTCCAGCTCCTTGTTCCAAATGGCTCGAGGGCTACACTCAGAAGATCCCAAGAAGCGCTACACGGTTTCGCTCAAGAAAGCACTCGGACGACGCTTGTTCCTGCTCAACAAGACTTGAAGGAATAAGACAAGGCTTCCAGAACTCAACCATGAAGTGCTCGGGGGCTTGTCGATCCTAGGATGTTTTTGCAACTAGAGATAGGACCAGATGTTGACCACACTCTGAGTTAAGCCGAAAAGAAGCTATGGATGTCCCAAGTCTTTTCAGTACTAACAAGAACATAAAGTTTGTCGAGACAACGATCTATACTGAGTTGTTTACAAGTCACAGACAAAAGCCAGACAAGCACTCGACAAATCAAGGAAGTCTGTCAAAACAACAATCTACATATACCGAGTTGTTTACAAGGCACAAACTAAAGCCAGAAAAGCACTCGACAGATCAAGAAAGTTTGTCAAGACAATGATTTACCTAAGCCGGGTTGTTTACGAGACAAAGAAATACAGACAAAGAAGACATCAACAAAAAATAAAGAATCTCCATTCAGTCTTCAAGTATAGTGTTTTATTACAGAAGCTGGAATACAAAGGTCGATTACATCAAGCATTGTCATCAGGAGAAGAAATATCAATGTTAAGATTATTTACAATCTTCCTGACTAAATCATCGACCTCAGGCTCTAACTTCTCAACAGCATCCAGATACTCTTGACTCTCGGCTTCATCAGCAACCTTGGACAAAGGAAACTCCGGAGAAAGAACCTAGACCTGGGCAAGAACATTCCTGGTACACAGATGGGCACACCTCTTCACGAACTCCTGGAAACGGGTTGGCACTTGGGGAATGAACTGAGCCCAAGAATGACCATCATCTGCTAAAGTCCAGAGAAGGTCGGCTACTGATCGAAAAGACTTCCATAAAGCTTTCCAGTTCTCAATAACCGTTGCCAACTTACCACTCAAGTCCTCAACGGTTTTTTGGGCCTGCACAAGATCTCTATCAGCTCTACGCCTAATCAACTTAGCAAGCACGAGTTCTTCTCCAGCTTGAGTAATTACCTCCTTAGCCTTATTATGGCTAGTACGAACAAGTGTCTTCATCTCCTTGATACCCTCCGAGAGCTTCTGCTTTTCAACTCGGAGAGCTAGACCAAGCAACAAAAGACAAGTCAGTAGAAAGGCAAATTTGAATACAAAGGGAAGCGAAAAAGAACTCACGATACCATGGCACTCTTTCTTCATGGCCTCCACATTTTTCAAGGCCTCCTAGGCAGCTGCATCCCTCTGCTTTTCTACCTCAGCCACCCGGGCACGGAGAGCCTTCTCCTCCTTCTGATGTGTCTGACGCTCGGTCTCCAACTCGGCCCGACAGAGGTCAAGCTCTGCCTTTAGGGTGCTCACCTCAGAAGACAACTTTTCTCAGTTTTAGATGAGAAAAAGAAGCCGGTATGATCATGAGAAAAAGACTGAGTAAAAAAAGAGAGAGAGAGGAAAACAAGACATAAGGATAGGAGAAAAACGAACATCCAAAGAAAGAACTTTAGAAAAACTTACCTAGATCTTTTCCTCGAAAGAAGTCGCGAAGGTCGCCAAGTTTCCCCAGGCAGCAATCAGCTCCGACAATCAATGAGTGGCATCAAATTGCTGCACCATGTCATCAGCCAAAGGCGGACCACCGGAAGCAAGAAGAGGAGAGGGAGAAGCCGATCAAGGCAAAGAAGGCATGACCAGGGCAATCTCCTAGGAAGCCATGGCCAATCCCTCAGATGAACCCACCACCATGGCCACAGTCACCTTAGGAGTCAGCAAATCAGCAGTTGCATACTCTGTCACCCCCACAGCCACCTCGACGACCGCGTGTTCCAAGTCCTAAGACTTAGTACATAAGGGCGCACCAGAGGGCTGACAAGAAGTCGACTGAGGGTTTAGAGAAGACGAAGGCCTGAAAGTTGACAAGGAAACTCGCCGATAAGAATAAGAAAAAAGGGGAACAGAAGCCAAGAAATAAAACCAGAATTCACTCACTCAGCTATCTTCTTCATAAAACCAAAAGAAGACCTCGTAGGGGGAACCACAGCGGCAAAAACATCACCACCACCCTACGATAGGAGCGGTGCGACCGGTACCGGAGCCCCAGAAGAACTCGAACCCGATGACCGCTTACTATCAGA